>NW_022315330.1:0-5954 GCF_002776525.5 Piliocolobus tephrosceles
AGAAAAGGAAGGTTGATCCAGGGAAGGGGACCCCAGGCCTGGATATTGGGATTATGTGGAAGGGGTTCTGGGGTATCAGGGGAATTGGCCCCTCTCCCTTTATCATCCTTGTGCTGTGCTTGGGAGTAGACACAGTTTATCAGCTGTGCAGCTCGGGGAAGAGAAGTCAGGGTCCAGAGACATGGGGAGCTGAGAACAATCTATGTCTTACTTATCTGCACAAGGCAGGTCTCAAACTGTGGAGAACATGGTAATGACCAGATTCAGCTCAGCCACTCTCAGCCTTGACACCCAGAGCATTGCGGACAGCCCATTGCCACCCCCTACCTTCAAATCCAAAGATCCCCTATAGCCCAAAGCTGCTCCCCGGCCTCAACTCCTGTTGGCATTGGGCCCCAAGGATCATACTTCGGGAAGCTGTTAGCACCACATCAGTGTCAGGAACCCTGTCACCACTTGGAGAATGATAATAAAGAGCCATCCAAGGCTGCAGGAAGAGACTGTATTTGAGGCGGGATGATGGGATGGGTGAGGCACAGGACCGTGGCTCCATCCTCTCTATTCTAGGGGTTAGAGTTGAGCTGCCTCTGCTGCCCCTTCCATGCTGGATTTTATAGAGTAGACCCCTCCTGAAGTTCTTATGAGGACAGAAGACCCTGTTAGGTGCCATGGTAGAGAGAGGCCCAAGGGTCTTGAATACCTGGTTAATATTGCTCCCAGGTAAGATTAGAAAATTAAAGCATTAAACCCAGGACCCAAGAGAGACGGAAAAGACAGTGCAGGACCCTGTAATCAGTCTCTTAGATGTCTGTTTGCAATGAAGGTCTTTCCTTCAGGGAAAGGCACCCGGTATCGTGGTCCTGAGTGTTGCTATCCTGCTGTTCTCATCTGTGAATGGGGCTGGACCTCTACCTTCCTCCAGTATAAATAACTGGGAGGATCTGTCCACATACACTTGGTACCTACATATTAGTTAATACTGTACAACAGTTTGGTTTAATATTTTATATCTTGTAAGAAATAAACAAAATAGAAGGATGATATTTTTATTAAAGGTAATTCAGATTATATAAGAATCAGATTCCTGGGGCCCTGGGTACCTTATCTCCATGTTTAGAATCCTCATGGAGGATCGGGGAGTACAGAGCCCCCAAAATGGCCATAAGGCCTGAAGCTCCCTTGTGTAAAGGACCCTCCCCTATACTTTGGGGCTCAGGGCGAACAGCACAGCTGACACCCAGGGTCTCCAGCCTCTGGCCTCTACTGTCAGCCTGAACTTTCCCAGCCTTCCTGGCTGCCAAGCTTCTGGTTCCCAGCAGCCTCCTCTCTCACCCTTCACCTCTTCTGATTGGGGCCATTGGCCACTTGACAGGCAGTGCCCTCCTTGTCAGTCTGCCTGTCTGCTGGGTTTCCTCTCAGGGTTTGTGGCTTGACTGGGTTCACTATCCCCAGCCCCAGTGGGAACAGGGAGAAGTGACTCGGCAAGTCTCCCACTCACAGTGGGATCCCTACAGGTGAGATGGGGCAAAGCCATCTTTCCAGCCTCTTCCATACCTGAGACTTCTTGCACATCACAGCTCCAAGGACCAGAGCAGGAAGTAGTGCTAAGCCAGCAATGGTTCCCACGATGGTTAGGATGAGCTTGCAAGGTGGTTCTGAGAAGGGAATGAAAGGGGCCTGTACCTTCAGGTCAAAATCCTGACCCTGCCACAGGGCCTAGAGCAGCTTCCACCGTACCATTTCTGTGAAGGGGTTTTCACCCCATCCCCGTCTTTATCTACCTCAATGTAAGGGGCCTGAGTAGCCTCTCATGCTCCACACAGCACGGGAATCCCTGCTTCTCCCCAGAAGGCACCACCACAGCCACCCAGTCCTAGAAGATCCCATCCCCCAGGCCTGGGGCCCCCATGCTGTGCATCCTGGGTCTGGTCCTCCCCTTCCCACAGTCAAATCAGCATAATCTCTGCTGGGTAGAAGCCCCGGGCCCAGCATCTCAAGGTGACTTTCCCATTAAGTCCTGAGTGAGGGGTCACAAGTGCTGTTGGCTGCTCTGAGGATAGTCAGAGACTGAGCCATATTGAGCCATAGACAGTAGGATTCTCACTGATAGAGAAAATTTAATGGGTGTCTTAGCTATCAGCCTCCTTGTAAGAGATCCAGCAATAATTTTCAAAGTTAAAAGTAGGTTCAGGATAAACAATTTTCCTAATCTCTAATCTGTCTTTCTACAAATGTGTCTCTTTGTCTGCAAAGCCACTCTTTTGCTTCTAATGTTGGTGATATTGTTTTTCAGTTTTAAAATTTGTTTCTTTTCTAATTTGCACTCAGATTTTATAAACTTCTGATACTGTCTGTTACAGTCTGATATTAGGACCTAGAAGTTGTTTGTAGGATTGCTTTCATTCGCTGTGTCTCTGCTGATTCTCTTTTTCTGGTGTTTTATCTTCTGGTTAGGTTAAAGGGCCCCCAGTGAAGGTGGACCCAAGTACATCACTGTTGATGACAGTAACTGCTGTCCTTTCCTATTTATCTCCCTGCACTCCTTCTCTCTGTCCTCCTTCTGCACCCACCCTCAAGACAGCCTCAGGATCCTGGACAGAATCCTCAACCACAAGAAGAAGAAAGAAGATAGAAAAAAGAAGAAAGAAGAAAAAGAAGGAAGAAGAAGAAGAAAGAAGAAGGAGGAGAAAGAGAAGGAGGAGGAGGAGGAGGAGGAAGAGGAGGAGGAGGATGGTGCTGGGTTTGGCCCCTCTTCCCTCCCACAGGGACGCCTCCAGGGAACATAATTCCAACTCCAGGAGGTCCTGAGGTGCCTGCGGCCCTGAGGACCCCAGTACCTGCTCGCAGCCCCGTCTCCTTGCTAAGCTCTAGGCTTCTAAGCAGCCACCTAGTGCAGTGACCTATCAGGGGTTCCCTTGTGGCCTCTGCAGTCCACAACCTCTTCCAGGTGCGATTCATCCTCTGAGATGTTAGTTTGTGCCGCTGTCCAGGCCTGTAGGTCCTGAATCTGGGACGAGAAATCTCCCCTGTGATAGGTGGACTGAAAGCGTCCCCAGAGGAAGCTCTAGTCCAGAGCCACACGCAGCCGCGCAGCATCTGTAGGTGCGGGCCCTGGACCTGTCCTGGTGTCAGCTCAAGGCAGGGCTGGGGAGGGGAGGGAATTCGCCTGGCCCCACCTGCCGCACCCCGCCCACCCCAGCTCCTCCCTCCTTCTGTGATTGGTCACAGCAGAAATCAGTCATGATCTAGATTGAAGGAGAAACCTGGAGCAAAATGTTGCTTGCACTTTCCCACCTGTGAGAGGTCAGCTGAGACCCTGCCCCCCACACCTGGGAGACCCTGGCTCAGCAGGTCAGTGTGGGGTTGGGGGGACACCTGTGCTTGAAGCTTGATGTCACTCACCAGCTGGCCCAGGTGGTGGTGCCTGGAGCAGCAGGCTTTGTAAAAAGGGTGCTGCAAGACTCATGGCCTGCCTGCCGCCTGGCTGGTTCATAGTGTTTATGATAGATGGGGCTGGCTAGTGGGGGAATGTAGGAGTCAGAGTGGTGGGAGAAACGAAAGAGAAAGGAACAGGCCTTCTGAAAGGTTAGAAGGCTCTGCGAAGCTCCAGGGGAGAATAGCTGAAGGCAGCTGTTCTATAACCCTGAGGCAGAGGGCAAGGAGTAGGTAAAAGGGAGTGTAGGGGAATTTATCTTAAACAGACTTGTTTACTTATGTTTACTGAGAACTGACCTTTGATCATCCACACTCCTGAGGTTCCTTGAAAGAGGAACAATAAATGTTAATTACCCACAGATTGTGTTTGCCTCAGGCTTTTGGTATTGTGCCTGCACTAAATAAAAACAAGCAGCTCCAGCTTCTCAGGGCTGCTGCACTTTGGCCATTTGATCCGGGCAGTCCCCTAGCTGCTCTTACACTGCATACCTGTGTCTGAGTACTCCTTTCATCCACCAGTCGGCCAGGGTCTGTGGGACAGACCCATCAGAGGAACATGTACTACCCCTAGCCAGGGTGCTGTACTGCACAGAACAACATTAGGGTAACACCGCTGTGAGATAGGTACCCGCCATGACTGTGGAAACATAACACGTGTCAGCACACCAAAGGTGTGGTGGAACAAGTGGCCCCACCAGAGTTGGGCCCTGATGGACTTTGTACCCTCTGGGAGTTTATGGGTCTGTGGGTACACAGGGTGGCCTTACCTGTCAGTGAACTGGACTGAATGTTTTTCCTGGGAGAGGCCTTTTGTATCTGCCACTGTCCTCCCCACATTACCCAGATGCCTGCGTAACTGAGAGGCACTACCCTTCCAGTTTTCACAGGTGTGACAAGCTGCCTGGCCGTTCTATCCCTTGGCATTAACTGTCTCTGCAGCATATGTTATGACTATAGAGGCACAAGTGACGGCTCTTGCAGAGCATAACAATTGGGTTCTGAATTACAGCCGAGTAGCCCTCCTCCTGTTAACGGATGAGGTTAATTATATTAGAAAAGTAGTGTTGCAAGACTGGATGGCCTTAGACATAGTACCTGCTGCCCAAGGAGGCACCTGTGTCCTTGTAGGAACACAGTGCTGTACATTTATCCCTGACAATTGGCAAAACATAACAGCATCCCTGCAAGGGGTCGCATGGGGAATAAAGGTGGTCAAGAGCCTTGCTGATGACCCCTGCAGAGGTGGTGGGCATCCCTAGGTTCTGGCCTATGCTGGACCCTGATAATCATAAGTAGCATAGCTGGAATCTTAGTAGTGAGCTGTTGCTTTCTGTATTGCTGTTGCGGGTTATAGGTTCAGGGTTCCGCCCTATGGGCACATGTCCCTACCCAGAAGACACCCTCAGCCTAGGGAGTGGAATGTAAGAAAGATGACTGCACTTCAGTCAGGAGTAGGCTGAGGCAGCCTTCTGATGCAGCATGACACATTGGGTTTGGAGAGCAGGCATACAAACCCATGCATTATGTAACCACGCCATGTAAGGCTATTCACGTGAGTCATGCTTGACTCGGAAGCATTATTGCCAGTAAAAAGTGTAACTGCTCTGCTAATGCTATGCATAGTGCTTGCTAGCTCGCTCGCATACCCAGAGAGAAATAAAGCTATGTCCCACCTGCCTACAATTCCTCGAGTGGTCTTTCAGCTACCTGCCACCTGTCCACTGACTCCCCTAGGACCCCAGCTTGGGCTGGAGCCTAACATATATGTACCACAACTAACAAATAAATCCAACAGAGAAAGAGATACTATGAACAGTAGCAAAATATTTCAAGATATTTGAAATAAATTTACTAAAAAATACACAAGTGTAAACAGCAATGCTTTATTTAAGGGTATTTAAGAAAGAAACATTCCATATTAACTAATTATAAGTCTCGATGTGGTAAAATTTGTCAATGTTCTCCAAATCTGTTTACTGAACATAATCTCTATTAAAAATAAAATTTTTAAAAGAACTTGGAAATGTGCTTCTCAAACTTGAAAAGTTGACAATGAAAGAAAAAACACTTGTGAAGTCAAAATGCAAAATTTATGGATTTACTTCATTTTATAGAGAGATACATTCTAAAGTCATCATCTTGGGATGATGAAAATATTTTAAAATTAGATATAGTGAGTTAAAAATCTGAATAGGTGAAAAACCATCAAATTGCATACTTTAAATGGATGAACGGTATGTGAATTATATCTTAATAAAGTTTAGTGAAAGAAACATAATGAGATGCCATGACAAATCCACTAGAATTTCTAAATTAAAATCACTGACTATTCCAAATATTGGTGAGAAAATGGACCATCAAGAGCTGCCACACACTGCTGGCCATAGTGCAAATTGGTACTGTCACTTTGTCTAGCAGTGTGGCATCATCTCTCTGGGTGGGATATCATACACACACACCAGTAAATCCACTCCTAGGCATATAATGTTGAGAGATATGTGCTCATTGTACCAACATAC
>NW_022315332.1:0-1046 GCF_002776525.5 Piliocolobus tephrosceles
CATAACATTTTTTTTCTGTTTGTTTAGATATATATTTTGTGATAAAAAAAAAAAAGCGAAATACATTAATTGAAACGTATGTATGTAAGTATATATGTATAGGTAAAAATCAGTTTTTTACTAACATGTAAATACAAAGAGTGAATAAAAAATAAAAAAAAAATTTAACTACATAAAATTATTATTTTATTTAATTTTATATATTAAAAGAAAGCATGTGATATACATTCATCAATTTTATATAAATATATAAAAATACGAATACGAATGGAATTTTTTTTTTTTGTTTTTCCTTTTTTTTTAAACGATAAACTTTTAAAGTTATTAATGTTGGTAAAAATTATATATAGTGATCATAAGAACGATAGTTTCGAATATGTCCACCACGTGATAGCTAATATTTTATTTTTAAATAAATGACTTTTTTTTTTTTTATATATGCGTAAATAAGTATATAAATATATATATGTATAGATCTGTGTGCATAAAATATCACTTAAAAATTGTGAAGGACTTCAAAACTTCAATGATCATATATTGAAGAGCTTTTTAAGACATGCACAAGTAAAAAAAAAAAAAAAAAAATTATTAAGAAAATGGTTATAAATATTTAAAGTAATATGTCAAAAATCGATCAATATATAATGAAAAGAGAGAATACTATAATAAATAATGATAAATGTAACCATTACAAATTTAAATTAAATGAATATTACAAAAAAAAAAAAAAAAAAAAAAAAAAAAAACAAAAAAGGATACAACATAAATGCTTGTTTTTGTTTATGCATAAGTGTATATATATATATGTACTATGTATATTCACGTATTCGCGTATGTATGTAGAAACACATAATTTGTATTATATGTTGTATAAGTGTTGGTGGTTATAACGCATAAGATATATTCGTTGATCTCTCGATGAACTTTTTCAACACTGTTACAATTTGTCACAAATGTTTTTAATTTAATTTAATTTTTTTTTTTCTTTTTTTTTTTTTTTTTTTTGCTTATTTTAAATTTCAAATTATTAATTAATTAAAAAAAAC
>NW_022315333.1:0-1838 GCF_002776525.5 Piliocolobus tephrosceles
AAGTGTTATTCTGTGAGATGAATTCAGAAATCAGAAAGCAGTTTCTCGGAAAGTTTCTTTCTAGTCTCTGTCTGAGGATATCTCCTTTGTCACCATAAGCTTCAATGTGCTCCAAAATATCACATTGCGGATTACAAGAAAGCAGCATTAGCAAACTACACAATGAAAAGAACAATGTAACTCTGTGAGATGAATTCACAGATCACGAAGCCGTTACACAGAAGGCTTCTTTCTTGTTTTTATCTGAGGATATATTCTTTATCACCATAGGCTTCAATGTGCTCCCAAATGTCCTTTTGTAGATTCCACGAAAACAGTGTTATTGAACTGTTTAATGAAAATTGCAGTGTAACTCTTTTAGATGAATTTACACATCACAAAGCAGTTTCCCAGAGAGCTTCTTTCTAGTTTTTATCTGAGGATATTTCCTTTTTCACTATAAGCCTCAATATATTCCAAAACAACCCATTGCAGATTCCACGAAAACTGTGTCAGCAAACTGATCCATGAAAGAAAGGTGTGGCTCTGAGAGATGAATTCACATAACACAAAGAACTTTCTCAGAAAGTTTCCTTCTAGTATTGATCTGAGGATATATCCTTTGTCACCATAGACTTCGATGCGATCCAAAATATCCCTTCTTAGAATCCCCAAAAACAGTTCTACCAAACTGCTCCATGAAAAGAATATTTTATCTGTGTTACATGAATTACCGCATCACAAAGCGGTTTCTTGGGAAACAGCTTTCTCGTTTTTATCTGACGGTATTGCTTTTTTCTCTGCACGCTTCAATGTGTTCCGAAATATCCCTTTGTAGATCCTACGAAAACAGTGTTAGCAAACTGCTCCATGAAAAGAAAGGTGTAAATTGGTAAGTCGAATTCACAAATCACAACGAAATTTCTCAGAAAGCTTCTTTCTAGATTTTATCCAAGGATACTCCCTTTGTCACAATAGGTGTCAATGGGATCCAAAATATCCCTTCTAAGATTCCCCAAAAAAGGTGCTACCAAACTGCCCCATGAAGACAATCTTGTAAATCTGTGAGATGAATTCACAGATCAAAAAACAGTTTCTCAGAAAGCTTCTTTTTCCTTTGTCTGTGGACATTTCATTGTCATCCTAAGCTTCAATCCACTATGAAATAACCCTTTGCAGATTCCACAACAAGAGTTAGACAACTGGTCAATGAAAAGAACAGTGTAAATCTGTGAGATGAATTAAAACATCACAAAGGAGTTTATCAGAAAGCTCCTTTATAGTTTTATCTGATGATATTATCTTTTTCACCATGAGCCTCATTGCACTCCCAAATGTCCTTTTACAGATTCCACGAAAACAGTTGTAGCAAACTGCTCCATGAAAAAAAGTGCACCCCTGTGAGATGAATTCACACATCACAAAGAACAGTCTCAGAAAAATTCTTTGTATTTTTTATCTAAGGAGGTGTCCTTTGTCACGATTGGCTTCATGACGATCCAAAATATCCTTCCTCAGATTCCCCAAAAACAGTGCTAGCAAACTGATCCATGAAGGGCATGGTGTAACATTGTGACATGAATTTACAAATTACAAAGCAGTTTCTCAGAAAGATTCTTTTTAGTTATTGTCTGAGGATATTTCCTTTATCACCATAAGCTTCAAGGCACTCTGAAATATCCCTTTGCAGATCATAAAAAAGAGTGTTAGCAAAATTTTCCATGAAAAGAAAAGTGCAACACTGAAATGAATTCACATATCACAAATAACTCTCTCAGAAAGGTTCTTTCTAGTTTTTATCTAAGGATGTTTCCTTTGTCACCATTGGCTTCAATGTGATGAAAAATATCCTTCCTCAG
>NW_022315333.1:1848-9256 GCF_002776525.5 Piliocolobus tephrosceles
TGTTAGCAAACTTCTCAATGAAAAGAATTTTGTAACACTGTGACATGAATTCACCCATCACAAAGCAGTTTCTTGAAAGCTTCCTTTGGGTTTTTATCTGAGGATATTTCCTTTGTCACCTTAGATTTCAATGTGCTCCCAATTATTCTATTACAGATTCCACGAAACCAGTGTTATCAGACTGCTAAAGAAAGAATGTGTAACTGTGAGATGAACTCACACATCACAATGCAGTTTCTCAGAAAGATTCTTTCTACTTATTATCTGAGGATATTTCCTTTTTCACTAAATGAATCAATATGCTCCCAAAATATCCCTTTGCAGATTCCACGAAAACAGTGTTAGCAAACTGCTCCTGGAAAGGATATTTCCTTTGTCACCACAGGCCTCAAAGTGATTCAAAATATCACTTCTCAGATTTTCCATAAACAGTGCTACCATATTGTTTCATGAATAGAGTGGTTTAACTCTGTGAGATGAATTCACACATCACGAAGAAGTTTCTCAGAAAACTTCTTTCTACTTTTTTTCTGAGGGCATTTCCTTTTTAAACGTAGGCCTCACCTCACTCCCAAATATCCCTTTGATGATTCCATGAAAAGAGTATTAGTAAAGTGCTCCATGAAAATAAAGGTGTTACTCTGTGAGATGAATACATACATCACAAAGAAGTTTCTCAGAAAGCTTCCTTCTTCTTTTATCTGAGGATATTTCCTTGGTCACCATAGGGTTCAATGTGATCCAAAATATCCCTTCTCATATTCCCCAAAAACATTGCTACAAAACAGCTCCATGAAGAGAATGGTGTATCTCAGTGAGATGAATTGACACATAACCAAGCAGTTTCTCAGAATGCTTCTTTCTAGTTTTTATCTGAGGATATTTCGTTTTTTTACCATATTCCTCAATGAGCTCTGAAATATCCCATTGCATATTCCAGGAAAAATGTGTTATCAAACTTTTCAATGAAAGGAATGGTGAAAAACTGTGGTGAATTGACACATCACCAAGCAATTTCACAGAAAGATTATTTTTGCTTTTTATCTGAGGATATTTCCTTTGTCACAATAGACTTCAATGTGCTGCCAAATATCCTATTATAGATTCCAAGAAAACAGTGTTATCAAACTGCTCAATGAAAATAATAGTGTAACTCTGTGAGATAAATTCACACATTACAAAACAGTTTAGTAGAAATCTTTCTCGATTTAGTCTGAGGATATTTCCTTTTTCACTACAGGCCTCAAAGTGTTCACAAATACCCCTTTTCAGATTCCATGAAAACAGTGTTAGCAAACTGTTCCATGAAAAGAAAGGTGGTACTCTGTGAGATGAATACATGCATCACAAAGAAGCTTCTCAGAAAGCTGATTTCTGTCTTTTATTTGGGGATATTTCCTTTGTCACCATAGGCTTCAATGTGATGCAAAATATCCCTACTCAGATTCCCCAGAAACAGTGCTACAATACTGCTCCTGGAAAGGAAACGTATAACTCTGTGAGATGAATTCAAAAATCCCAAAGCAGTTGCTTAGAAACCTTCTTTCTATTTTTTGTCTGAGGATATTTCCTTTGTCATCCTAAGCTTCAATGACCTCTAAAATATGCCATTCCATATTCCAAGAAAACAGTGTTAACCAGCTGCTCAATGATAAGAATGGTGGACCTCTGTGAGATGAATTCACCCATCATAAAGCAGTTTCTGAGAAAGCTTCTTTCTAGTTTTTATCTGAGGATATTTCCTTTTTTACTATAGGCTTAAAGCGTTTTTAAATATCCCTTTGCAGATCCCAGGAATACAGTGATAGCAAACTGCTCCATGAAAAGAAAGGTGTAACTCTATGAGATGAACTCATACATCACAAAGCTGTTTCTCAAAAAACTTCTTTCTAGTTTTTATCTGAGGATATTTCCTTTTTCACCATAGGCTTGAAAGAGATCCAAATTATTCCTTCTCAGATTCCCCAAAAACATTGTTACCAAACTGCTCCATGAGCTTCTTTTTGGTTTTTATCTGAGGATATTTCATTTGTCACCATAGGATTCAATGTGCTCCCAAATATCCTATTGCAGTTTCCACTAAAAGAGTGTTATCAAAGAGCTTAATGAAAAAACGGTGTAACTCTGTGAGATGAATTCACGCATCACAAAGAACTTTCTCAGGAAGACTCTTCGTATTTTTTATCTGTGGATATTTTCTTTTTCACTCTAGGCCTCAATACACACCCAAATACCCCTTTACATATCCCACGAAAACAGTGTTAGCAAACTGCTCAATGAAAAGGTACAGTGTATCTCTGTGAGATGAATTCCCTGATCACAAAGCAGTTTCTCAGAAAGCTGCTTTCTGCTTTTTGTCTTGGATATATACTTTGTCACCATAGGCTTCAATGCACTCCCCAATATTCTATTGCAGACTCCACAAAAATAGTGTTATCAAACTGCTCAACGAAAACTACAGTGTAACTCTGTGAGATGAATTCACAGAAAACTTTTTTTATCAGAAAACTTCTTTCTAGTTTTTATCTGAGGATATTTCCTAGGCCTCAATGTGCTCCAAAATATCCATTTGCAGATTCCAGGAAAATCGTATTAGCAAACTCCGCCATGAAAAGAAAGGTGTAACTCTGTGAGATGAATTCACACATCACAAAGAAGTTTCTCACACAGTTTCTTTATAGTTTTCATCTGGGAATATTTCCTTTCTCCACATAGGCTTCAATGCAATCCAAATTAACCCTTCTCAGATTCCCAAAAAACAGAGCTATCAAACTGATCCTTGAAAAGAATTGTGTAACTCTGTGAGGTGAATTAACACATCACAAAGCAGTTTCTCAGAAAGCCTTTTTCTGGTTTTTGTCTAAGGATATTTCCTTTGTTACCATATGGTTCATTGTGCTCCAAAATATCCCATTGCATATTCTGAGAAAACAGTGTTAGCAAACTGCTCAATGAAAAGAACAATGTATCTCTGTGAGATGAATTCACACATCACAGAACAGTTTCTCAGAAAGCTACTTTCTAGGTTTTATCTGAGGATATTTCCTTTTTCACCACAGGCATCAAAGTGCTCCAAAATATACCTTTGCAGATTTCATGAAAACATCGTTAAGAAACTCCTCCATGGAAAGAAAGGTGTAACTTTCTGAGACGAATTCACACATCACAAAGAAGGTCCTCAGAAATCTTTCTATCTTTTATCTGAAGATATTTCGTTTGTCAGCATAGGCTTCAAAGTGATCCAAGATATCCCTTCTCAGATTCCCCAGAAACAATGCTACCAAACTCCTCCATGAAAATAATCGTGTAATTCTGATAGATGAATTAACACATCACAAAACGGTTTCTCAGAAAGCTTATTTCTAGTTACTATATGAGGATATTTGCTATGTCACCATAAACTACAATGTGCTCTGAGATATTCCTTTGCAGATTCCAAGATGAGAGTGTTAACCTACTGCTCAATGAAAAGAACAGTGTAATAGTTTCAGATGAATTCACACATCACTAAGCAGTTTCTCAGAAAGCTATGTTGTAATTATTATTTGAGGATATTTTCTTTTTCACCATAGGCTTCAATGCACTCCAAAATATCCCACTGTAGATTCCACGAGAACAGTGTTAGCATACTCCTCAATGAAAAGAATGGTGTAACTCAGTGAGCTGAATTCACGCATCTTAAAGCAGTTTCTCAAATAGCTTCTTTTTCGTTTTTATCTGAGGATATATCCTTTGTCACCATAGGCTTCACTGTGCTCCCAAGTATCTTATTACAGATTCCACGAAACCAGTGTTATGAGACTGCCCAATGAAAAGTATGGTGTAAGTCTGTGAAATGAATTCACACCTCACAAAGCAGTTTCCCAGAAAATTTCTTTCTAGTTTTTATCTGAGGTTATTTCCTTTTTCTCTGTAGTTCTCAATGCACTCCCAAATACCCCTTTGCAGATTCCATGAAAACAGTGTTAGCAAACTGCTACATGAAGGGAAAGGTGTACTTCTGTGAGATGAATTCACACATCATGAAGAATTTTCTTAGAAAGCTTCTTTCTAGTGTTTTTCTGAGGATATTTCATTTGTCACCGTAGGCTTCCTTCTGATTCAAAATATCCATTTCCTGATTCCATGAAAACAGTGTTAACCTACTGCTCAATGAAAAGAAAAGATCTCTGTGAGATGAATTCACACTTCACTAAGCAGTTTTTCAGAAAGCAATTTTCTAGTTATTATTTGAATATATTTCATTTTTCACCAAAGGCTTCAATGTGCTCCAAAATATCCTATTGCAGATTCCACGAAAACAGTGTTACCATACTGCTCAATGAAAAGCATGTTGTATCTCTGTGAGATGAATTCACACGTCACAAAACTGTTTCTCAGAAAGCTTCCTTTCGGTTTTTCTCTGAGGATATTTCCTTTGTCACCATAGGCTTCAATGCACTTCCAAGGATCCTATTACAGATTCCATGAAACCAGTGTTATCAGACTGCCCAGTGAAATGTATTGTGTCACTCATTGAGATGAATTCACACATCACAAAGCAGTTTCTCAGAATATTTCTTTCAGTTTTTATCTGACGATATTTCCTTTTTCACTATAGTCTTCAATGTACTCCAATATATCACTTTGCAGATTCCCCCAAAACAGTGCTACCAAACTGCTCCAAGAAAACAGTGGTGCAACTCTGTGAGATGAACTCACACATCACAAAGGTGTGTTTTCAGAAACTTTCTTTCTAGTTTTTGTCTGAGGATATTTCCTTTGTCAAAATAAGCTTCAATGTGCTCTAAAATATCCCATTGCAGATTCCAAGAAAACAGTGTTAGCAAACTGTGCAATCAAAACAACAGTGTAAATCTGTAAGATGAATTCAAACATCACTAAGCAGTTTCTCAGAAAGCTATTTTCTAGCTAGCATTTGAAGATAATTCATTTTTCACAATAGGCTTCAATGCACTGTAAAATATCCTCTTTCAGATTCCACAAAAAGGGTGTTAACATACTGCTCAATGAAAAGAATGGTGTAACTATGTAAGGTGAATTCACACATCACAAAGCATTTTCTCAGAAAACTTCTTTTCGATTTTTATCTGAGGATAATTTCTTTGTCACCATAGGCATCAAATGCACTCCCAAGTATCCTATTTCAGATTCCATGAAACCAGTGCTATCAGACTGCCCAAAGAAAAGTATGGTGTAACTCTGTGACATGAATTCACACATACACAAAGCAGTTTCTCAGACAATTTCCTTCTAGTTTTTATCTGAGGTTATTTCCTTTATCACTATAGTTGTCGATGCACTCCCAAATATCCCTTTGCAGATTCCATGAAAAGAGTTTTAGCAAACTGCTACATGAAAAGAATGGTTTAACTCGGTGAGGTAAATTAACACATCACAAACAAGTTTCTTAGAAAGCTTCTTTCTAGTTTTTATCTGAAGATATTCCTTTGTCACCATAAGATTCAAGGTGATTCAAAATATCACTTCTCAAATTCCCCAAAAACAGTGCTACTAAACTGCTCCATGAAAACTGTGTTGTAACTCTGTGAGATGAACTCACACATGACAAAGGTGCTTTCAGAAACTTTCTTTCTAGTTTTTTTCTGAGGATATTTCCTTTGTCAAAATAAGCTCCAATGCACTCCAAAATATCCCATTAAAGATTCCAAGAAACAGTGGTAACAAACTGCTCAATTAAAAGAACAGTGTAACTCTGAGAGATGAATTCACACACCACAAAGCAGTTTCTCAAAAAGCTTCTTTCTAGTTTTTATCTGAGGATATTTCCCTTTTCACTATATGCCAAAATATACTCCGAAATACCCCTTTGCAGATTCCATGAAAACAATGTTAGCAAGATGTTCCATGAAAAGAAAGGTGTAACTCCATGAGATGAATTCACACATCACAAAGAACTTTCTCAGAAAGCCTCTTTCTAGTTTTATCTGAGGATATTTCCTTTGTCACCATAGGTTCAATGCAATTCAAAATATCCTTTCTCAGATTCCCAAATATCAGTGATACCAAATTGATCCATGAAAGGAATCGTGTAACTGTGTGAGATGCATTAACACATCATAAAGCAGTTTCTCAGATAACTTCTTTCTCGGTTTTATCTGAGGATATTTCCTTTTTCACCACAGGCCTCAATATGCTTCTAAATATTCCTTTGCATATTCCACAAAAACAGTGTTAGCAAACTGCTCCATAAAAAGAAAGGTGTAACCTTGTGTGGTGAATTCACGCAACACAAAGAAGTTTCTCAAAAAGCTTCTTTCTAGTTTCTATCTGAGAATATTTCCCTTTTCTCTATAGACCTCAATGCACTTCCAAATATCCCTTTTTCTGATTCCACGAAAACAGTGATTGTAATGTGCTCCAAGAAAAGAAAGGTGTAACTCTGTGAGATGAACAAACACATCACAAAGCGGTTTCTCAGATGCCTTCTTTCCAGTTTTTATATGAGGATATATCCTTTGTCACCACAGGATTCAATGCGATCCAAAATATCACTTCTCAGATTCCCCAGAAACACTTCTAGTAAACTGTTCCATGAAAAGGGTCATGTAACTCTGTGGGATGAATTAACATATCACAAAGTGTTTTCTCAGAAAGCTTCTTTCTAGTTATTGTATGATGTTATTTAGTTTGTCACCACAAGCATGAATGCTCCCTGAAATATCCCATTGCACATTCCAAGAAAACTGTGTTAGCAAACTGCTCAATGAGAAGAACAGTGTAACTCTGTGAGATGAATTTACACTTCACAAAGGAGTTTCTCAGAAAGCTTCTGTCTAGTTTTTATCTGAAGATGTTACCTTTTTCAATATAGGCTTCAATATGCTCCCAAATATGCCATTGTAGGTTCCACGAAAACAGTGTTAGCATACTACTTCATGAATAGAAAGGGGTAACAATTAGAGATGAATTCCCACAACATGAATAAGTTTCTCAGAATGCCTCTTTATAATTTTAATTTGAGGATATTTCCACTGTCACCATAGGCTTCAAGGAGATCCAAATCGTCCCTTCTCAGATTCCCCATAAACAGTGCTACCAAACTGCTCCATGAAAGGAATCCTGTAACTCTCTGAGCTGAACTCAGAAATCACAAAGGAGTTTCTCAGAAAGCTTTTTTTCTAGTTTTTGTCTGAGGATATTTCCTTTGTCACCATAAGCTTCAATACAGTCCAAAATATCCCATCGCAGATTCCAAGAAAACAGTGTTAGCAAACTGCTCAATGAAAAGAAGAATGTAACTCTGTGAGATGAATTGACACAACACAATGCAGTTTCTCAGAAAGATTCTTTGTGGATTTTATCTGACAATATTTCCTTTGTCACCACAGGCTTCATTGCCCTCCCAAATATCCTATTGCAGATTCCACAAGAAAAATGTTATCAA
>NW_022315334.1:0-445 GCF_002776525.5 Piliocolobus tephrosceles
AAAAGAGGGAATCCTCCCTAACTCATTTTATGAGGCCAACATCATCCTGATACCAAAGCCTGGCAGAGACACAACAAAAAAAAGAGAATTTTAGACCAATCTCCCTGATGAACATCGATGCAAAAATCCTCAATAAAATACTGGCAAACCGGATTCAGCAGCACATCAAAAAGCTTATCCACCATGATCAAGTGGGCTTCATCCCTGGGATGCAAGGCTGGTTCACCATTCGCAAATCAATAAACGTAATCCAGCATATCAACAGAACCAAAGACAAGAACCACATGATTACCTGAATAGATGCAGAAAAGGCTTTTGACAAAATTCAACAGCCCTTCATGCTAAAAACGCTCAACAAATTCGGTATTGATGGAACGTACCTCAAAATAATAAGAGCTATTTATGACAAACCCACAGCTAATATCATACTGAATGGGCAAAAACT
>NW_022315334.1:545-3134 GCF_002776525.5 Piliocolobus tephrosceles
TCTCTCACCACTCCTATTCAACATAGTGTTGGAAGTTCTGGCTAGGGCAACCAGGCAAGAGAAAGAAATCAAGGGTATTCAGTTAGGAAAAGAAGAAGTCAAATTGTCCCTGTTTGCAGATGACATGATTGTATATTTAGAAAACCCCATCGTCTCAGCCCAAAATCTTCTTAAGCTGATAAGCAACTTCAGCAAAGTCTCAGGATACAAAATTAATGTGCAAAAATCACAAGCATTCTTATACACCAGTAACAGACAAACAGAGAGGCAAATCAGGAATGAACTTCCATTCACAATTGCTTCAAAGAGAATAAAATACCTAGGAATCCAACTTGCAAGGGATGTAAAGGACCTCTTCAAGGAGAACTACAAACCACTGCTCAGTGAAATCAAAGAGGACACAAACAAATGGAAGAACATACCATGCTCATGGATAGGAAGAATCAATATCGTGAAAATGGCCATACTGCCCAAGGTTATTTATAGATTCAATGCCATCCCCATCAAGCTACCAATGAGTTTCTTCACCGAATTGGAAAAAACTGCTTTAAAGTTCATATGGAACCAAAAAAGAGCCCGCATTGCCAAGACAATCCTAAGTCAAAAGGACAAAGCCGGAGGCGTCACGCTACCTGACTTCAAACTATACTACAAGGCTACAGTAACCAAAACAGCATGGTACTGGTACCAAAACAGAGATATAGACCAATGGAACAGAACGGAGCCCTCAGAAATAATGCCACACATCTACAACCATCTGATCTTTGACAAACCTGAGAAAAACAAGAAATGGGGAAAGGATTCCCTATTTAATAAATGGTGCTGGGAAAATTGGCTAGCCATAAGTAGAAAGCTGAAACTGGATCCTTTCCTTCCTCCTTACACAAAAATTAATTCAAGATGGATTTGAGACTTAAATGTTAGACCTAATACCATAAAAACCCTAGAAGAAAACCTAGGTAATACCATTCAGGACATAGGCGCGGGCAAGGACTTCATGTCTAAAACACCAAAAGCAACGGCAGCAAAAGCCAAAATTGACAAATGGGATCTCATTAAACTAAAGAGCTTCTGCACAGCAAAAGAAACTACCATCAGAGTGAACAGGCAACCTACAGAATGGGAGAAAATTTTTGCAATCTACTCATCTCACAAGACGCTAATATCCAGAATCTACAAAGAACTCAAACAAATATACAAGAAAAAAACAACCCCATTAAAAAGTGGGGAAAGGATATGAACAGACATTTCTCAAAAGAAGACATTCATACAGCCAACAGACACATGAAAAAATGCTCATCATCACTGGCCATCAGAGAAATGCAAATCAAAACCACAATGAGATACCATCTCACACCAGTTAGAATGGCAATCATTAAAAAATCAGGAAACAACAGGTGTTGGAGAGGATGTGGAGAAATAGGAACACTTTTACACTGTTGGTGGGGTTGTAAACTAGTTCCACCATTATGAAAACAGTATGGCGATTCCTCAAGGATCTAGTACTAGAAGTACCTTATGACCCAGCCATCCCATTACTGGGTATATACCCAAAGGATTATAAATTATGCTACTACAAAGACACATGCACACGTATGTTTATTGCGGCACTATTCACAATAGCAAAGACTTGGAATCAACCCAAATGTCCATCAGTGACAGACTGGATTAAGAAAATGTGGCACATATACACCATGGAATACTATGCAGCCATAAAAAAGGATGAGTTTGCGTCCTTTGTAGGGACATGGATGCAGCTGGAAACCATCATTCTTAGCAAACTATCACAAGAAGAGAAAACCAAACACCGCATGTTCTCACTCATAGGTGGGAACTGAACAATGAGATCACTTGGACTCGGGAAGGGGAACATCACACAATGGGGCCTATCATGGGAAGGGGGGAGGGATTACATTGGGGAGTTATACCTGATATAAATGATGAATTGATGGGGGCTGACGAGTTGAAGGGTGCAGCACACCAACATGGCACATGTATACATATGTAACAAACCTGCACGTTATGCACATGTACCCTACTACTTAAAGTATAATAAAAAAAAAAAAAAATGAAGCCAATGGGCACTAAAGAGAGGGAAACTTATAATGAAAATAAACCTAGGGTTGTTTATTTTGGCAGGAGTATTTGGTTCATTTTGAAATACAACTATGACAAAGAATTTTTCCATATTTTAGGAATAAATAAACAAAACGTTAAAAGCTATTGCTAACATGAAAAATGGCACAGAGCCTCAGGAACTTTTGTCTAATATTTGACTAATATTGCAAGTCACATTAGTTTTATAATTTGCTACATAGTGACAGCTATGTTATCTGTACAGAGACCCAGACCAGAGGCCTAGGAATATTGAATTTGAAAATAAGAATATCTTGATTAGAAAATAGTTGAGAGGTAACTTAGTCACTGTCTTGGGCTTAAAAGAACTTTTATATCACAAATAATAATTATTTTTTATATCGAGTGGGGTAAAAAGAATAACTGAATGGTGGCAGCAGGTTTTGAGGTAAGATTAGATTAGGGAGATAAGGGAAGCCCAGAAACATGTTCATCAGGGCAAGGATGAAAATA
>NW_022315335.1:0-1565 GCF_002776525.5 Piliocolobus tephrosceles
CTTCTTCTTTTGGTACCTAATGGGGCCTGCCACAGCCATGAAAAGCCTTGAAGGGCTATGGTTGCTAAGCTATGAGTCCTTTAAGCAACCAAGCTCAGTATATTCAGAGAAGCCTCCAAGGATGGTCCCTTCTAAATCGTCGGACACTGCAGTTGCTAGAGAAGTTGTGATTATCATCCCTCATAACAAGGTGCTCCATGGTTGCTAGGGAGATGTTCCAGGCACCAGTGGGGTCCCCATGATCTTTGTTGCTAAGGAAAAGGCATTCCTTAGCAACAAGGCCTAGGATGTTTAGAAAGGCTTTTAGAAAGGGGCGTTTTCCTGGTCGCAGTGATTGTTGAAGAAGTGTCACCTCTAACAATACAGTGGTTCCCTCGTCACTTGTGCCGACAGCCCCAGCAATGGGAAACGTTGGCCCATATGAAGCCTTGGTGGCCTCTGATGATGGGAGGGGAGCCATCTTTTAGGAGTGGGGACCGAGCAGATTTAGAAAAACCTTCAATTCCTGCTTGGATTCACTGAGGGGACATCGTCTCTCTAGCAGCTGGAGGTCAGAGCATGATTATTAGGGCAGTGGTAATAAATTCACGTGGGGGTGTCTCTACCCCCACAACAGAATGGCAGTTGGTGACGATTAGGGGACAACCCTAGCAGGGAGTAGTTCATCATTTACATTGACAGGCTGTTCCCCCAGCTGCAGTCCAAGCCCCTGGGGGAAGGCTGACTGCAGCTGCGAGGAACACAAAGGCAGTCTACTCCTGGTAGCTGGGGGTGCCATTTCCATAGCAACACGGGGACAATACTTCCTCAGCCACAAGAGAGTCCACAGCTATGGCCATGCCACTTGCCTAGCAATACCGGTGCTGAGGGGTGGGGGGTGGAGCCTCTCTGGCAACAAGGGTCAACTCATAGTTACCAGGGGGAGGTTTGGCTTCCTTAGCAACAGTGTAACCGTAGTTGTAGGAATGGCATGCCCTCTGCTGGGGAACAGCACTGGTCAGGGATTGGAAATTGCTATTTCCTTGCAAACAGAGGGCAGCTGAGGGCTGCTATGTGAGGATATCCCACGGGATGGAGCAGTGCTAGCTCCCAGCAACAAAGGCGCAGTGCAGAGGGAGCCATATCTGCAGCAACAGAGCAAAACTTCTGGCAAAAAGGAGGTGAACTACTGTTGCTAGGGATCCTGCTTCCCTAGCAAATAGCAGTGTTCCGCTGCTAGGGAACCGTTTCCCTAGCAACAGAGGGTGACCCACCACTACCAAAGCATCCTTTGCTGGCATCCGCAGCAAGCAGGAACAACCTGGTTCTGCTAAGTTACCACCTTTTCCTAGCGACAGAGGGCAGTTCACCATACTGCGGGGTGACAAGCGCTAGCAACAAGGGGCATCTGTCAGTACCAGGGGTCTTTTCCCTACCGATAGGGACTAGCAGGCCGTGGTTGCCAAGGGGGCGACAGTCTGCTAACAAAAAGATGGTGGCCCTGGTCCCTTGCTCCCCGCTATCCTCCCTGCTAGGGGCAGAGCCAGCCGTTGGAGGTGGGGGCTGCTGGGTCTTGGGAAGCCTCC
>NW_022315336.1:0-2265 GCF_002776525.5 Piliocolobus tephrosceles
GATCACTGTATGTGATAATGTAAGAGTCACCCTTGGTTTCAGAAACACATGCTCAATACTTGTAGGTAAAGGAGCAGCATGTCTGCAACTGACTCACAGGGTCTAGGAAAATATCTATACATTCTACATCTGCACCAAGAGAAGAGCATTTAGCAAATATAGTCGAATGTTAATATGAGAGGAATCTGAAGGAAATATAAATGGAAATTTTTGCATTACTATTGCAACTTTTTTTTTTTTTTTTGAGGTGGAGTCTTGCTCTGTTGCCCAGGCTGGAGTGCAGTGGTGTGATCTCAGCTCTCAGCTCACTGCAACCTCTGTCTCCTGAGTTCAAGCAATTCTTCTACCTCAGCCTCCTGAGTAGCCGGGATTACAGGGGCCCACCACCATGCTCAGTTAATTTTTGCATTTTCAGTAGAGATGGGGTTTCACCACGTTGGCCAGGCTGGTCTCAAACTACTGACCTCAAGCAATCTGCCTGTCTCGGCCTCCCAAAGTGCTGAGATTACAGGCATGAGCCACCACGCCAGGTCACAACTTTTAAAATGTCTGAAATTACATCAAAATAAAAGATAGGAAAAATTAGAGAAATAAATGTAGGCAAGGCAGATATCTCAACAGCCACGTAACCATGGAAATATTTATCTATTTATTTATTTTGAGGCAGAGTTTCACTCTGTCACTCAGGCTGGAGTGCAATGGCATGATCTGAGGTTACTACAACCTCCATCTCCTAGGTTCAAGGGATCCTCCCATCTCAGCCTCCTGAGTAGCTGGGAATACAGGCATGCATCACCACACCCCGCTAATTTTTGTAGTTTTTGGAGAGACAGGGCTTTGCCACATTGCCCAGGCTAGTCTCAAACTCCTTAGCTCAAGCGATCCATGCACCTTGGCCTCCCAAAGTGCTGAGATTTCAGGCCTGAGTCAGGTTTCTTTAATACACTAAGGACATATAACTGTCAACCAACATTTCCCTCCTGATGTGGTGCTCACTCAAGATTATGAATTGAATCAAAACGTTTTCAGGCAAAAAAAGACTTGGAGAGTTCATGGCTAAGAGAAATTGCATTGAACTAAGTAGTAAGGATGTAGTTGAAGGAAACCAAAATATTTCACCCCACAATATACTTGGACATATTTTGAGATGGCTGTTTAGAGGGGCCTGCAAATAGAAGCAGCCCTGCAAAGCTGTCTTTTGAGGGGAAGGTTTGCATCTGTTGAGAATCCATACCAGTCAGGCAAGTTTCTTCCGAAGCCTTCCCTTGTCTAGATCCAGGAAGGAGTCACTCAGGGTCTGACATGTTTAACCATCAGAAAGAAACATTTATCGTCTATCCTCTTTGAGGACTGCTGTGTGTGTGGTTCTATCTGCATTCTGTGACCACCTTTGCTAGCCAGGCCTCCTCCTCCCTCTCCCCTAACCTGTCCTGCCATGATCTCAGCCCCTGTTCCTTCTGTAATCTCAAGGCAGTAAATAAGCTGCACGCCATTGTGGGGTTGGGATCATTGCTCTGGTTCTTCTCCATGTGCACATTAATAAATGTGCATGCCATTTCTCCAGTTAATCTCCCTTTTGTGAATTGATTTTTCGGTGAACCTTTCAAGGGCAAAGGGGAGGTTTTCCCTGGATTCCTACAGTTTTGGTGCCCTGAACAGAATACCAAAGCTGCTTTGCTCTTCTGGAAGCTTCAGTCAGGGGACCAGGACCTGATGAGCTGGCAGCAGGGTAAGAAATTCTTATCAGCCAGGCTCCTGGCCGGTCTCTCTGTGGAATCCGGGTGAGCAGATGGTAAAAATCAGTTGTTTTTCCTCTGCAAGATGTTGATTAGTGGGAGAAAGGATCTGTGTGGATAGTGTTGGCTGCAGCAACTCTGGTGTACTTTTCGGTGTGAATATTCATATTGTTTAATGCCCTTCCTCCCAGGAAGATTCTTCTCCACTGTCTTGGTTTTCTTGTGTTGTTCTGTCCCGAAGAGGGGCTCTGTAGGGTAGAATGGGGGCTGAAGATCCTGCCAGCTCATTGTTCAGGCTGGCCCTGAAGAGCAGCCAGTCTGAGGCTGTGATCAGATGGGCATTTAAACTTTGCTGTGGGCCCTCAAAATAGAAGCCAAGCCAGGGGTGGTGACTCCCAGTCCTTTGGGAGGCTGAGGTGTGCAGATCACTTGAGGTCAGGAGTTCAAGACCAGCCTGGCTGACACGGCAAAACCCCATCTCTACTAAAAATACAAAAATTAGCCAGGCATGGTGGCGGGTACCTGTAAT
>NW_022315337.1:0-27014 GCF_002776525.5 Piliocolobus tephrosceles
CTTGAGCAGGCAGTCTGTCCCTTCTCAGATCTCAACCTCTGTGTTGGGAGATCCACTGCTCTCTTCAAAGCTGTCAGACAGAGTCGTTTGCGTCTGCAGAAGTTCTGCTGCTTTTTTGTTGTTGTTATTTAGCTGTTCCCTGTCCCCAGAGGTAGAGTCTACAGAGACAGACAGGTTTCCTTGAGCTGCTGTGAGCTCCACCCAGTTCGAGTTTCCCAGTGGGTTTGTTTACCTTCTTAAGCCTCAGCAATGGCGGGCGCCCCTCCCCCAGCCTCGCTGCTGCCTTGAGGTTAGATCGCAGACTGCTGTGCTAGCAATGAGGGAGGATCCGTGGGCATGGGACCCTCATGGCCAGGTGTGGGATATATTCTCCTGGTGTGCCCGTTTGCTTAAAGTGCAGTATTGGGGTGGGAGTTACCCGATTTTCCAAGTGTTGTGTGTCTCACTTCCTCGGCTAGGCAAAGGGATTCCCTTCCCCCTTGTGCTCCCAAGGTGAGGCGATGCCTCGCCCTGCTTCAGCTCTTGCTGGTCGGGCTGCAGCAGCTGACCAGCACCGATTGTCCGGCACTCCCTAGTGAGATGACCCCAGTACCTCAGTTGAAAGTGCAGAAATCACCAGTGTCCTGTATCGCTCGCGCTGGGAGTTGGAGACTGGAGCTGTTCCTATTCGGCCATCTTGCTCCGCCCCTCCTTCATTATTATTTTACACTTTTCATTGTAGAGACCTGTTATGTTCTTGGTTAAGTTTATTCCTAGGTATGTATTTTTGTAGCTATTATAAATGAAATTGCTTTCTCAATTTCTTTTTCATATAATTCACTTTGGTGTATAGAAATGTTGGCTTTGTATCCTGAAACTTAAGTAAATTTGTTTATTCTAATAGTTTTTTTGCTGGAATTTTTAGGGTGTCCTATTTGTACAATCATGTCATATGCAAACAGGGACAGCTTCCTCCTTTCCAATTTCTATGCACTTTTTTTCTTTATTTTGCCAGATTACCCTGGTTAAGGCTTCTAGTACTGTGTTGAATAAAGATAATGAAAATGGGCATCTTTGTCCTGTTCTAGAAAAAGTTCTCAACTTGTACCCATTCAGAGAGCTGTGGATTGTCATATATAGCTTTTATTGTGCTGACATATGTTCCTTCTATACCCACTTTGTTGAGGGTTTTTAATCATAAAGAGGTATGAAATTTTATCAAATGTGTTTTCAGCATCCATTGAAATAATCATGCAATTTTTTACCTCGATATTGTTAATGTAGTAAATGACATTGGGAAAACTGTATATCCACATGCAGAAAAATTAAATTAGATCCCCATCTCTCGATATATAAAAAATCAACTTTAAATCGACCAACAACTTAATTGTAAGGCTAAAAAGTATAAAATGATTTTTAAAAACAGAGGAAATTATTCACAAACTGGAGTGGGTGAAGAATTTTTGGGTAAGACTCAAAGAACAGACAACCAAAGCAAAAATAGACGAATGAGATTGTATGAAAAGGAAAAGCTTCTGCACAGCAAAGGAAACAATAAAGTTACGAAACAACCTACAGAACAGGAGAAGGTATTTTAAAATTATGCATCTGACAAGGAGCTAATGTCTAGAATATATAAGGTACTCAATAGCATACAAACAAGAAAAACAAACAAACAAAAAAAAAACAATCCTATTTAAAAAAGGGCCAAGGGCCCAAATTGACTTTTCTCAAAAGAAGATATACAAATAGCCAACAGGTATATGAAAAAAATGTTCATCACCAATAATCATTAGAGAAATGCAAGTAAAACCTAAAATGAGATATCACCTAACCCTCATTAGAATAACTATTATCAAAAAGAAAAAATGTGATAAATGCTGATGAGGATGTGGAGAAAGGGGACTTTTATACACTGTTGGTGGGAATGTAAATTAGTACAACCATTGTGGGACCCAGTGTAGTTTCTTCAAAAAATAAAAAATAAAAAATAAATTAAAAAATAGAATTACCATATGATCCAGCAATCCCATTACTGGGTTTCTATCCAAAAGAAAAGAAATAAGTAGCAAAGACATGTGCATGCCCATGTTTATTGCAGAGCTGGTCACAAAAGCCAAGGTACAGAATCAACCTAAATGCCCACCTAATGAAGAATGGGTAAAGAAAATATGACTATATGAATAATGGAATCCTATGTACCCATAAAACAGAATAAAATTCTGTCATTTGCAGCAACATGAATGAACCTGGAGAATGTTAAGTGAAATAAGCCTTTGGCAATTATGACAAATACCATATGATCTCATTCATATGTGAAATCTAAAACAATTGATTTCATGGAAGTAGATTGTAGAATATTGGTTACCAGAGACTGGGGATACAAAGGAGAAGAAGGGAAATGGGAGAAGTTGGTCAATGGGTACAATGTTGCAGATAGTAAGAATACGCTTTAGTGTTCTTTGCACACTAGGATGACTGTAGCAAATAAGCATGTGTAGTAAAAGCTGGAAGAGATTTTGAATGTTGTCATTAGAAAGAAATCATGTTAAAAGTAATGTATATGGTGGTTACCCTGATTTAATCATTACACTGTACATACATTGAGACATTACATTGCATATCAGAAATATGTACAATTATTATGTGTCAATTATAAGTAAAAAATAAATTTAGTAATGAAATATCAGCAGACCTCTAGGATTTGCTATTTTTTTTCTCAATGACAAAATATTTATCTTTGAATTCTCAATCAACATAAAGGTATTGTCTCTATAATGTCTTCTATTATATTTCTATGTTGCTTCAGTCTGTATAGTTTGTTCAAAATTCAGAAGTCTTTGAACCCAACATTAATAATCTACAGGGACAAAATAAACCTATTATTCTGAAGGGCAGGAATCTAGTTTCTCTATATTACACAGAGATATTCTGCAACAACCTTTTACTGGAGTTTGTTTTTAACAGTATTCTATTTTGTATTTGTAAGAGTTTGGCTATAAATTAATTTCATAGTCAACTCAAATGTTAAGAAAATAATCAGTTATGTAACTTCATTAACAAAGTCCTCGATCTGCTCAAATACAATCAAGTTGTTCTGATACTCAATATTCTGTTATGCTAAAATGTTAAATTTTAGAGTCTTATTCATACAAATTCAATCACTTCAGTAGATATATTTGGTATTGCAGGTATTAAGGAGTAAGATGTAATTTATGAGAGAGAGAGTGTATCAACTGCCACTCCATCATAAAGTATTCTGTCACTGCTGATTTAGCTCTATTGATTGATAAATCATAAGGAAAGGCATTATCTCTTTTTATATTCCATGTTGAAATTCAAATTGTTTTTTTCTTCTAAATAATTGTCAATTGCAGTAGATATAAATATATTAAAACCTGAGACAGGACAAAATATTCAGTATTTTAAAATTATTTTGAAATCAAACTCTCGCTATAATCAGAAACTATAGTTGCATTTTTAAATGTTGACTTTTCAGAATGACTTTCAGGAGATGCTAGCAAAACTTTTTCTCTGTTTATTATAAAAGCTGTTATATTAATATAGTCGTGATAAATATTAGCATATATTAATCTAATACTTCTAAGTATGATAACATGAGAATATAATTGAGACTAATACAAAATCTATAATGTAAAAAACGTGAAAATTGTAATTGAATATTAATGATCAATAAAAATTACATCGTAAGCAATATTTTTTTTTTATTATACTTTAAGTTCTAGGGTACATGTGCATAACGTGCAGGTTTGTTACATATGTATACTTGTACCATGTTGGTGTGCTGCACCCATCAACTCGTCAGCACCCATCAATTCATCATGTATATCAGGTATAACTCCCCAATGCAATCCCTCCCCCCTCCCCCCTCCCCATGATAGGCCCCAGTGTGTGATGTTCCCCTTCCCGAGTCCAAGTGAGCTCATTGTTCAGTTCCCACCTATGAGTGAGAACATGCGGTGTTTGGTTTTCTGTTCTTGTGATAGTTTGCTAAGAATGATGCTTTCCAGCTGCATCCATGTCCCTACAAAGGACGCAAACTCATCTTTTTTATGGCTGCGTAATATTCCATGGTGTATATGTGCCACATTTTCTTAATCCAGTCTGTCACTGATGGACATTTGGGTTGATTCCAAGTCCTTGCTGTTGTGAATAGTGCCACAATAAACATACATGTGCATGTGTCTTTATAGCAGCATGATTTATAATCCTTTGTGTATATACCCAGTAGTGGGATGGCTGGGTCATATGGTATATCTAGGTCTAGATCCTTGAGGAATTGCCATACTCTTTTCCATAATGGTTGAACTAGTTTACAATCCCACCCCACCAACAGTGTAAAAGTGTTCCTATTTCTCCACATCCTCTCCAGCACCTGTTGTTTCCTGACTTTTTAATGATTGCCATTCTAACTGGTGTGAGATGGTATCTCATTGTGGTTTTGATTTGCATTTCTCTGATGGCCAGTGATGATGAGCATTTTTTCATGTGTCTGTTGGCTGTATGAATGTCTTCTTTTGAGAAATGTCTGTTCATATCCTTTGCCCACTTTTTGATGGGGTTGGTTGTTTTTTTCTTGTAAATTTGTTTGAGTTCTTTGTAGATTCTGGATATTAGCCCTTTGTCAGATGAGTAGATTGCAAAAATGTTCTCCCATTCTGTAGGTTGCCTGTTCACTCTGATGGTAGTTTCTCTTGCTGTGCAGAAGCTCTTTAGTTTAATTAGCAATGATTGATAGAAAACATCATTCAGATTGGCACAAATAGAATCAGTAGAAACTTCTTTATTTTATGTAGTTTACTCTGAGAAATATCATGTGAAATAATATAAGAATGCATGTTTCCTTAGAAGTTTGAAAGAAGGACACTCAGTAATTTGAGTGACCTATTCTTGTTGTATTTCCCTTCACCATCTGTTCTCTTTCATTTTTATTTATTTACTTACTTATTTATTTTTATATGGAGTCTTGCTCTGTCACCCAGGCTGGAGTACAGTGGTACTATCTTGGCTCACTGCAAACTCCGCCTCCCTGGTTCAACCGATTCTCTTGCCTCAGCCTCCCGAGTAGCTGGGATCATAGATGTGTGCCACCACGCTTGACTGATTTTTGTATTTTTAGTTGAGGTGGGGTTTTGCCATGTTGGCCAGGGTGGTCTTGAACTCCTGACATCAGGTGATCCGCCCACCTAGGCCTTCCAAAGTGCTGGGATTACAGGCGTGAGCCACTGTGCCTGACCTTGTCTTCTAGTTATAAATTTTAAGGTGAGAATATTTCATAGTTTAGTAAGAGAGAAGGGGATGATGCAAATTACCATTATGAATACATATGTGCTTGTAAGCCTGTATCTATCATGTTTCATCCATAAATATCTTTGCAATCCTCAAAAATTATTTGTATTCACTATACATTCTGCCTTGATTTATTACATTTTTACTCTTTGAGTGCCCCCACAAAAGTATGGACTTAGTTTGTACCAGTAAATGGTACTATTTAAAATATCCAACACATGTTCATTGTCAAAACTATAGAAAAGTAAAAATATATTTAGTTTCACATTTCACAAATAGCTATTATTATTATTTTTCCAAGTGTGTGTATGTGTTGTGCAGGCTGGGGTAAGGTGGCTGTGTCTGTGCATGTGAACAGAGAGTTGAGTTTACTTGAGAACAGTTGTTAACTGTACTCTCCTCTGAGTTTTATTGGGGGAGATGGATTGACAAATGCTTCAGACAGTTATTGAAGAATAAAAGTAGATTTTCTGCACTGATATTAGTCCATTGCAGCGGGTAAAAAAGTGTTCAGTACGTCAATCAATGGAAGTGGGAAAAGTAATTCTAACTTGTGAGGAATTCCGATGAAGCTAAATGACAGTGAGAATCCAAATGAATGGAAAGAATGAAGTGAAGGAATAAAAGGCAGTATACAATTAGCAAAACCATAAATTTTCTAAGCTTAAAAATAGAAACATTAAAATAGTTCATCTATCCTTCTCAGACCATCAAAATTCATTCCTCTAGGCCATATAAGAATTTCTGTTTGGTAGATGTGTTTCGATATTATTGTCCATCTGTTGAAGCATCTGTAATACTGACACCTAAATAACCTTTACCCCAAAACTTTAAATCTGTGATTTCAGTGATTTCTGAGTGCCGTTACTAAAACAGCCTAGAATTCTTATGTGTGTGTATATATGTTATATGTATACATACACATTTTAGCTATAAAAATATAGAAATAACGCTTACATAAATGCTAGCTTTGGTAAACTTGTATTACCTTTTGATTGATATTCTATTGCCTAAGATGGAGTTCTCCCAAGCCTCTTTATGCCAAGCGTTTTACCTGCAATATCTTAACTATGCCCAAACATAATCCTGTCAATTAGATGTTGTTATTCTCACTTTGCAGATCAGAGAGGTTAGGTAATTGTCTGAATCCACACAGTGAACAACTAGCAGGAACAGGATTAAAAAAACTATTTCTGTCTTCTTTTAGAAT
The DNA here is from genome assembly GCF_002776525.5 of Piliocolobus tephrosceles. Classification (NCBI taxonomy): domain Eukaryota; kingdom Metazoa; phylum Chordata; class Mammalia; order Primates; family Cercopithecidae; genus Piliocolobus; species Piliocolobus tephrosceles. Next base: position 6,500 of record NW_022315337.1, read on the forward strand.
GTTCTGCTTAATACGTAGACACGTCTCTAATGAGAATTCCAAATTCCAGAGTATTCATTAGTGTTTATAATTTGAATCCTATGTGTCCTAAGGTTGACTGCCTCATTCCCATCACATAACCAATGAAAAACTGCTCTTTCTGCATTTTGTGGGAGATGTATGACAAGCACTGCAGAATTGTGCTTGAAACAAAAATAAGTATACATTTGTATATTTCACAAAATCACTCTGTTCTCCTTATTCACTATTTTTTGTTCATTTGTTTCCATACACAAATAGAACAACTTAATACATTACTGCAGAACTGAAATGTAGAATATAAATTGCAGAGATTTTTACATTTTTGTTTTTCTTGTAACTCTATCAGGATCAGAGAGGGCTAGGTTGAATTTCCAACTTGTTATACCCAAGGTAAAAAAAAAAAAAAAAAAAAAAATGCCTTTCCTCCCCGGAAAATGTGTTTCTGAAAAAATAATTATAACTATTTTGCAATCAGAAACTATATTTTCTGATTATATGTTACAATTAGTACAAATACAAATCTATAAGTATCACATGAAATGCCCATAGAAATTTTTTATATAAAGAAACAAGTGGCAAATTATTCATAAAGAAGACTTACCAGTCATTTTTAAGCTTGGAATTACGTTTGAAGAGACTGTCATTAAAATATTGCAAACTGGTTTTGGCCAACTGTAATGTGAGCATCCTTTGGAAGGCGTGATAACTATTTTGAGGGTACAAAGCTAAATGAACACACGAGCCTTCCTTCCTCTTCCCCATATTATACATTTTGCCTTTGAGGCATGACATTTTGCCCTTCTTAATATAAGTTAAATGTAAGTTGCTTTGAAAAGAAGTTCTTGTGGCTTATTTTTCACAAAAATAAAATGACCTATGCTATATCTCTTCAAAGTATTCTATCTACAGTACCCTCCAGTGCTCTCTCATTTGCATTGTGATAAAATCCACTGGAGGATTTTATCTAGCGATATGATCAGATGTTTACTTTATCAAATATAGCACTTTCAGCACTATTACAAGTTATTTAAATAGTAACATTTTCATATTCAGATTTCAAGTTATGTATTGTTGTCCCAATGAAAATTTCCCTTAACTCTTTTCTGAGTCATGAGTCCATTATATATACTCATATAATACTATTTATTTTTCCCCTTAGAACACACTACATTATTTATAATTACAAATGTATTTTTTAGATTATTTGATTAATGCCTTGATTAACTTAGTTTCACAAAGACAGAGACCTTGTCTGATTGTTTCCTCCATTGAATTTCTAAAGTTCTGCCATGGAATATATGAAGTAGTTAACAAATAATGTATTTAAAAAGCACACTGATAGGTGTGCAATATAGAAAGAGATTCACCACAAAGTTAACACTAGACATCCTATGTAGTGTGAGTACAAATTATTTGATTTAATCTTAATTATACATGTTTTCTAATATCTATATTTTATAATGACAGTATTTTAAAAGCAAAACAATATAAATCTTTATGTCAATTAGTACCACATAGATACAATTCCAATTAGAATTCCTTGTTTAGGATATCACTTCTGCTTTCTTGTTTTTAAGATACAATTTCATTCCCTTGGAACATGCCCCATCTGTAAACTGATATTTTATAATCAAAATTTATTTCTTGTCTTGAAAACAAGACATTTAAAATTTGCTCTCTGTATCGATGACTTGATTATGGTTATTTCACAAAAGCTGTATCAATCATTTATATTGATTTATTTAGGACCTGTAATGTTATTCAACTGGGTTCTAGAGTCATAAAGGTGGTAAAGACATATTTCTTGCCATAGATAAGTGTTTAGAAAAGAAGTAATTGTAAAAGTCACATTGAAGTAACTGCTTATAGAGCCTAATATTTGGTGTGATTTGAAGCCTGAGACAAAAGCTGGGAGCTATTCTAATGAGTATATAAGGTATGGAATTAGTCTAATCAGCTTCCAGAAAGATTTAAAATTGAGCAGAACCCTAGAGGAAGAGTAACCACTCATCAAGAATTAAGTGAGAGAATAATGGATTCCTGGCAAAGGAAGTGGCCCAGGCAGTGAAGTGGAGACGTGAAAGCGAATGCTGTCTTCAGGGAATAGTAACAAGAACGGCATGGCCAGTCTATATGGCACTCAGAGGAGATGTTAGGAGACAAATCTATGAAGAGTATTAGGAGCTAGATAATGAAGCAAATCTTACGCCTTGCTAAGAAACTTGGCTGGCTCATAAACAAGACATTATACTGCGTTAGAAAGCAGAATGGATTCCAAATATTGAAACCATGAACTTCTCTAGGTAGTTACCTCAAGAATATAGTGGTATTATAAAGATATAGAATGAAGTCATCTGCTTTAGGGCCCATTATTCTCTCTGAGTCATGAATTTTGATGTGAAAACAAAAATCCACTAGTAAAACATGCTTTAGTAGCAATGATAATATGAAAAGACATTTTCCACATCATTCCTCGTGGAAAAATAGATGGCTTTTAATTCCCCCTTTTGAATAATATATGTTCATATTAGCACATGTTAGCATATGTTGTCTCCAAGAAAATAAATTTGGATGTTTATTCAATGAACTGTCTAATAAAAATCTTCAGATATGGTAGGTAATATTTTACTATTTTCAGTTTCTTATTTGTGAGCATTCATTATTAAACAATGATTTGAATTCCAGCTCTGGAGTCCATATTCTGTACTGTCTGTGTAATGTCCATTACTGTGAATTCCTCTCAGTCTCTTTCCACCTCAGTAAAATGGCAATAATATCTGCCTGGCAACATTAAATATTGCTTCATTAAATGTATTTCATGAGTCATCAGTCTTATTCTCTTGATCAACCTTTATGCATACCTTACCTACAAAGAGTTGGGGTGTAGACGAGGTCTGTGGAGTGAGCAGGCTCTGGGTTACTCAGAAACTGAACCATACCCTAGAAGCACCATGTGCTTTATCGGTGTTTATTTGATTTGCATAAGCTCAGAACACTTTTAAGAGAAAGAAAACAAGTATTGCCTTGTATTCTTTTATTTTTATATTACTTGAACATACAAATGTAAACCTCTCATGATAATCTTTATACAACGAAAAATACAAGTAAAAACCTTAAATTTTAAATCACTAAGGATAATTCAATATAACTTAGGGTACTGACATTTCTGCCTAAAAGGAGCTCAATAAAGTATTTTAAAAATACATACAAGAACATCAACCTGACTGTTGATATTCAGATTTTGTTGTGTTTGGCATTCCTGTACAATCATTGGCCACCAAGTTACGGTTCCATTTTCCCACTGTTTTTCTCCCTATGATCCTATAGTTAAATATTTTTATAGTGCTTCTACATGTCGTTTTGCATTAAACCAACTAAAGTGTATTATGTCTACATTGAAGATGTCTCTATTTTTATTAGTCAGTGATAAAGTAGTATTTTATGCATCAATATAACCTGAAATATAAGTGTAAATACTAATATTGGAAATTGCCTAGAAGTGCTTATCAATATAGTTGATACTCTAATAATTGCATTATGCTTTTGTTAATATTCCATTTTTGTATAACAGTATACAATTAAACATATGGATTATCCATGGACACTAAAATTATTTCAGATAGTCATGAAGGTTACAGAGAAATCTAGTGTAAGAAATAGTGGTCTAAAATAACTAAGGTACTATGATGCTTAGGAATGAAAGGATTTTTGAGCAATATTTGATTGTTTCAAATAGTATTTTGCTCTTAGCAGCATCTCCATATTGTTTAAATTTTTTATTTCAGTTTTTATTATGTATTATTCTTTAGATAGAGTCTCATCATTCACCCAGGCTGGAGTGAACTTTTTAAAATTTTAAGTGATATATAACAGATGTACATATTTTGAGGGTAATTTGATAAATTCACATGATGTGTAATGATCAAATTAGCTAAATCAGGATACCCATCACCTTAAATATTTCTCTTTATGCTAGGAACATTTAAATTAGTCTCCTCTTGCTATTTTGAAAAGTACAATAGATTAATGCTAACTATAGTCACCCTACTGAACTATTGAACACTGGGTCTTATAGCTTCTAACTGTATATTTGTACCCATTAATCAAACTCCCTTCATCTTTGCCTACCTCTTTTGGCCTCTGGTAACTACAAATCTAGTACCTTCATGGGCTCCACCATTTTAACTCCCACTTACGAATGAGGACATGCAATATTTATCTTTCTGTGCTTGGCTTATTTTACTTAATTTCAGTTCTATTCATGTTGCTGTAAATGACAGAATTTTATTATTTTTATGTTGAATTATGTACCATAGTGTAGTTCATATCACTTTTCTTTGTCCATTTAACCACTGATGGGCACTTAAGTCGATTCCATGTTTTGTCTTATGAATAGTTCCGCAAAACACAGGGGAGTGTAGACAGCCTTGGATATATTAATTTCGTTTTTTGGATATATGCCCACTAGTATAACTGCTAGATCATATGATAGTTACAATAAAAAACCCTCAATAAACTGGGTATAGAAGGAACATACCTCAACAAAATAAAGTCACCTCAATAATATTTCCTGTAGTGGCTGTACTAATTTTCACTCCCACCGACAGAGTACAACAGTTCCTTTCTTCCACATCCTCACCAGCATTTATTATTCCCTGTCTTTTCAACAATGGCCATATTAACTAGGGTGAGATAATATCTCATTGTGGTTTTGATTTGGATTCATCTGATGATTAATGATGTTGAACATTTTTTCATATACTTATTGACCATTTGTATGTCTTATTTTGAGAAATGTCTGTTTAGACTTTTGCTCAATTTAAATAAAATTATTTGGTGTTTTTGCTATTGAGTTGTTTGAGTTTCTTTTATATTCTGGTTATTAATCCCTTGATGATACAGAGTTTGCAATTAGGTTATTTTATTCTGTAGGTTGTCTCTTTTCTTCATATCTTTTGCTGTGCAGAAACTTTTGAAGTGATCTCATTTGCCTATTTTTTTGTTGCCTTTAGTTTTCTTGTATTAATTGCATAATTTCAGGCCTGAGATTTAAGTCTTTAATCTCTTTTGTTTTATTTTTGCATATGGGGAGAAGAGGGATATAGTTTCATTTTTCTGCATATGGTTATCAATTTCCGCACCAGTATTTATTTAAAAGAAGGATACGAAATCAATGTGCAAAAATCCCAAGCATTCCTATACACCAGTAACAGACAGCCAAATCATGAATGAAGTCTCATTCACAATTGCTTCAAAGAGAATAAAATACCTACACATCCAACTTACAAGGGATGTGAAGGACCTCTTCAAGGAGAACTACAAACCGCTGCTCAATGCAATACAAGAGGATGCAAACAAATGGAAGAACATTCCGTGCTGATGGATAGGAAGAATCAATATTGTGAAAATGGCCATACTGCCCAAGGTAATTTATAGATTCAATGCCATCCCCATCAAACTACCAATGACTTTCTTCACAGAATTGGAAAAACTACTTTAAAGTTCATGTGGAACCAAAAAAGAGCCCACATTGCCAAGACAATCCTAAGCCAAAAGAACAAAGCTGGAGGCATCATGCTACCTGACTTCAAACTATACTACAAGGCTACAGTAAGCAAAACAGCATGGTACTGGTACCAAAACAGAGATAGAGACCAATGGAACAGAATGGAGCCCTTGGAAATAATACCACACATCTACAGCCATCTGATCTTTGACAAACCTGACAAAAACAAGAAATGGGGAAAGGATTCCCTATTTAATAAATGATGAAGAGAAAACTGGCTAGCCATATGTAGAAAGCTGAAATTGGATTCCTTCCTTACACCTTACACAAAAATTAATTCAAGATAGATTAGAGACTTAAATGTTAGACCTAAAACCATAAAAACCCTAGAAGAAAACCTAGACAATACCATTCAGCACATAGGCATGGGCAAGGACTTCATGTCTAAAATACCAAAAGCAATGGCAACAAAAGCCAAAATTGACAAATGTGATCTAATTAAACTAAAGAGCTTCTGCACAGCAAAGAAACTACCATCAGAGTGAACAGGCAAACTACAGAATGGGGGAAAATTTTTGCAATCCTACTCATCTGACAAAGGGCTAATATCCAGAACCTACAAAGAACTTGAACAAATTTGCCTTTGTCAAAACTGAATTGGATTTAAATGTGTGGATTTATATCTGGGTTCTCTATTATGTTCCATTGTTCTGTGTGTCTGCTTTTACCCCAGTAGCATGCTGATTTTGTTGCTTTATCCTTGTAAAATATTTTGAAATCAGGTATTCAAACACCTCTGCTTTTGTCCTTCATGTTCAGGATCGCTTTGGCTATTTGAAGCCTTTTGTGGATCGACATAAATTTTAGGCTTTTTTTTTTCTATTTCTCTGAAGAATGTCATTGGTATTTTGATAGGGATGTTTTTGAATATGTATATTGCTTTGAATAATATTTTCATTTTAACAGTATTAATTTTTCCAATAATTAGCATAAACCATCATTTTTTGTTGCCTCTTCAATTTATTTCATTATTGTTTTATAGTATTGTTTTTGTATAGTATAGTTCTTTCACATCTTTTTTTTTTTTTTGAGATGGAATCTTGCTCTGTAACCTGGGCTGGAGTGCAGTGGCACAATGTTGGCTCACTGCAACTTCCGCCTCCCAGGTCCTGGTTCAAGTGATTCTCCTGCCTCAGCCTCCCAAGTAGCTGGGATTACAAGCATGCACCATCGTGCCTAGCTAATTTTTGTATTTTTAGTAGAGATGGGGTTTTACCATGTGGGCCAGACTGCTCTTGAACTCCTGACCTCATGATCTGCCTGCCTCAGCCTCCCAAAGTGCTGGGATTACCAGTGTGAGCATCCACACCCAGCCCACATCTTTGGTTAAATTGAATCCTAGGTATTTTATATTATTTCTAGCTATTGTGATCAGGAATGCTTTGTTGATTTCTTTTCAGATTGTTTGCTTTTGGAGTACATAAATGCTACTGATTTTTGTATCCTGTAATTTTATTGAAATGAGCAGTTCCAACAGTTTTTGGTGGACTCTTTAGGCTATTATAAGATCATGTCAGACAAACAAACTTAATTTGACTTCTTCCATTCCAATTTCCATGCTCTTTATTTGTTTCTGTTGTATGATTGCTCTGGTGAGTAATTCCAGTATTATGTTGAATAAAAGTGGTGAAAGCAAATTTTTCTTGTTCCAGATCTTAGAGAAAAGGTTTTCAGTTTCTTCCCTGTTCAGCAGGACACTGGCTGTGGCTTTGTCACATATGGCTTTTATTATTTTGAGTTTCTATACCCAGTTTGTTGAGGGTTTATTTTTTAATCATCAAATGATATTGAATGTTATAAAATTATTTTTGGTGTATATTTGAAATGATTGTATTGTTTTCTTCTTGGTTCTGTTAAAATGTTTTATCATGTTTATTGCATTGCAATCAATAATAGTGCAACTATTGATTTATGGAACCATCCTTGCATCCCTAGGATGAATCTCACTTAATCATGGTGAATAATCTTTCTAATGTGTTGTTAAATTGAGTTTCCTTGTATTTTTTGTTGAGAATTTTTATATCTATGTTAATCAGTTATATTGGCCTGTAGTTTATTTATTTTTCTTTGTTGTTGTTGTGTCCTAGTTTGATATTAGTTATCAAAATAGTGCTGGCTTTGTAGAATGAATTTGGAAGCAGTATCTCCCCGTCTTTTTTTTTTTTTTTTTTTTTTTGGAAAAGTTTGAGTAGAATTGGTATTCTTATTAAATGTTTGGTAGAATTCAGCATTAAAGTGATCAGGTCCTGGGCTTCTCTTTGATGGGGGACATTTTATTATAACTTTAATTTTGTTTCTCTTTATTGGTTTATAGGAGTTTATTTTACATCTTCATAGTTCCTTCTTGGTAGGTTGTGTCCAAGAATTTATGAATTTCTTCTAAGTTTTCCAATATGTTGGCATAAAGTTGTTCCCAGTAGTGTCTAATGATTTTTTTTTTTTATTTCTGTAGTCTGTTTTATGTCATCTTTTTCACTTCTGATTCTATTTGGGTCTTCTCTTTTTTTATAGTTAAGTTTTGCTGATTTTAGTTTTCAAGAAAAAGCTTTTTCATTTATATAGTTTTCTGTATTTTTTATTTTCATTTATTTCTGGTCTGATTTAATTCTTTCTTTCTTTCCACTAATTTTGGATTTGGTTTGTTCTCGATTTTCTAGTTCCTTGAGGTGTATCATTAGGTTGTTTAGTTAAAGTCTATTTTTATTCAAATATTTATTGCTATAAACCTCATGCCTAGTACTACTCTTGCTGTTTCTCAGACTTCTTATGTTGTCTTTTAAGAACTTTTCAAATTTTCCTTCTTCATTTATTCATTGACCCATTGGTCATTCAGGAGCATGTTGTTTAATTTTGATGTGTTTGTGTAGTTCTTGAGTTTTCTCTTACTACGTATTTCTAGTTGTATTACAGTGTGTTCAGAAGAACTATTTAATATTATTTCTATTTTTTTGAATTTATTGACATTTGTTTTGTGGCCTAAGATATAGCCTGTTCTGAAAACATTTGCATGTGTTGATAAAAAGAATGTTTATTCTGTTGCCATTGGGTGAAACGTTCTGTAAGTTTCAGTTATTCCTATTTGATCCAGTGTGTAGTTTAACTCTGATGTTTCCTTGTGGACATTGTGTTTTAGTGATCTGTCCATTACTGTAAGTAGTGTGTTGAAGTTTTCAATAGTTACTAAATTGCAGTCTGTATCTTCTTTCAGATGAATTAGTGTTTTTTTATATACTTTTGTGCTTCAGTGTTGTGTGCATTAGTATTTATATTGGATATATCCTCTTGCTGAATTGAAATATTTATCATTATGTAGTGACATTTTTCTCTTTTACAATCTTGACTTCTAGTCTGTTTTATCTAAACATAGCTACCCTTATTTTTCTTCGTATCCACTAGAATGGAATATCTTTTTTCTTTCTATCCCTTTACTTGCAGTCTATGTGTGTCTATACAGGTGAAATGGATTTCTAGTAGACAGTATAGTTAGTTCTTGTTTCTTTATTCAATCAGCCACTCTTTTTTATAACTGGGAAGTTAAGTTCAATTACATTCAATGATGTTAGTGGTAATACACAAGACTTACTGCCTTTTTTTTTTTTTTTTTTTTGCTTGTTTTATATTACATTTGAAACTCTTTTGTCCCTTTTTTCATTTTTTTAATTGTGGTTAAGTGATTTTCTCTGGTAGTATATTTTAATTCAGTGCTTTTTATTTTTAAGGTATCTATTGCAGGTTTCCGTATTGTGGTTACCACGAGGTTTACAAAACCTATTATAGACGTAATAAGTCATTTTACAGAGATGTCAACTTATAAAAAAAGAACAAAAAATGTTTAAAACTAACTATATTTTAACTCCATTACCCCCAACATTTTGACTTTTTGTTGTCTCAATTTACATATTTTAATATTGTCTATCTCTGAACAGGTTTCTCTATTTTTGGTTTTGATAATATTTGTCTTTTAGGCTTCATATTAGAGATAGGAGTGGATTGCATCTCACAAAATACAGCATTAGAGTATTATAAGGTGGTCTATTTAGTTAAGTTTTTCTGCAGGATTTATACCTCTAAATATCTTTTTGCAATGCGTTTTTTTTTCTTTCAGATTGAAGCACACTCTTTAGTATTTCTTGGAAGGTGGGTCTGCTGGTGATAAATTCTCTCAACTACTTGTCTGTGAAAAATTTTCTCCCTCCTTTATATTTGAAGACCAGCTTTGCTGGATACAGTATTTTTGAATGGTAGTGTTTTATTTGTCTTTTTTTCTCTCAGTACTTTGAAAATGTTATCCCATTATCCGTATGATTTCCATTGAGATATCTGTTGCCACATTAATTGGAGCTCCTTTATGGGTTATTTGCTTCTTTTATCTTGCTACCTTTTGGATCCTTTCTTTGTCCTTGACTTTGAAGGGTTTGATTACTAGTCCAAGAAATCTGCCTTGGTCTACTCTTAATTAGGATGAATGTCTTTGGTATTCTCTGATCTTCTTGTATCTGGATATTTATATCATTCTCAAGTTTTGGAAAGGTTTTGTCATTATATCTTTGAATAAGCTTTCTTTTCCTTCTTCTTGCTAAATTCCCTCTTGAATATCAATTATCCTTAGTTCTGGCCTTTTTGAGGTATTTTTCTATATTCTTTAGACAATCTATACTGTTTCCCTTTTTATTCTTTTGTCACTTTTTTCCCCTATGAGTTTTCAGATATCCTAATTTTGAGCTCACTGATTCTTCTTCTTAATTCATTTTGATATTGGAGGCTTTTAATATGTTTGCCAGTTTAGCAATTGTATTCTTCAGTTCTAAGAATTCTGCTTGATATTTTAATATTATTTTAATATTGTTGCTAAATTTCTCAATAAATGTATGAATTGCTTTTCTGTGTTATCTTGGAGATCACTGAGTTTCCTTAAAATGGCTACTTTCAATATTTGGTCATAGAGCTCACATATCACAATCTTGTAAGGGTTAGTCACTGCCTCCTTGTTTCGTTAATTGGAGGTGGTCTTTTTTGTCTGGTTTATTTTGATTTTTCACTTGGATAGGTTTGCTTAGTCTTTGTAATTTACCAGTTGAGTTTCTTTATTTTACCTCCTGCTGGGTCTCTGTCTCCTTTTTGACATTAGACGTATGTTTCACCCAGGTTTGCTTTGGCTCTAGTAACTGATGAGAGTACTGCCTGTTTCAAATGGTAGAAGTCCCTAAGGAGATATCCCAGTAGTGTGGGAAGGCTGGCTAATGGTTCATGCCCAGGGGAAATAAGGAGTGTACCTTCTATAGCACAGTGCTTCTGAAAAGACTATCTGATTTGGTGTATCTTTTTACCTATTTATAGAGCAAAGTTTTAGGGCTGGGGATAGTAATCGCATTCTCTGCCTGGCAGGTAAAGGTTTCCTGCCAGGGAACCAAGATGGTTGGAAAGCTGGTTGTCATAAGAGTATTACTTGTAGAAATTGTGAGTCAGGGGAAAACGCTTGCACACTTGGTGCCAAGCAGATTGGAGGCTTGATACCACAAATATGACAATCCAATTATTTTACCATCTCCTTGGAGATTTCACTTCACTGTGTCTGTGGGAACTGTCTCATCCTCATATTTCAGATTTGTTTTATTACTGGTGATAATGCGTCTGGAACTGGTGGGTTCTTGGTCTCACTGACTTCAAGAATGAAGCCACGGACCCTCGCGGTGAGTGTTACAGTTCGTAAAGATGGTGTGTCCGGAGTTGATTCCTTCAGATGTTCAGATGTGTCTGGAGCTTCTTCCTTCTGGTGGGTTCGTGGTCTGGCTGAGAGGAGTGAAGCTGCAAACCTTGGCAATGAGTGTTGCAGCTCTTAAAGGTGGGGCATCTGGAGTTGTTCATTCTTCCTAGTGAGTTCGTGGTCTTGCTGGCTTCAGGAGTAAAGCTGGAGACCTTTGCCATGAATATTACAGCTCTTAAAGGCAGCATGGACCCAAAGAGTGAGCAGCAGCAAGATTTATTATAAAGAGCGAAAGAATCGAGCCTCCATAGTGTGGAAGGGGATCCAGGAGGGTTGCCTCTGGCTGACTGAGGCAGCCTGCTTTTATTTTCTTATCTGACCCCACCCACATACTGCTGCTTGGTCCATTTTACAGAGAGTTGATTGGTCCATTTTGACAGAGTGCTGATTGGTGCATTTACAATCCCTGAGCTAGACACAGAGTGCTAGACAGAAAAGTCTTCCAAGTCACTACTAGGTTAGCTAGACAAAGAGTACTGATTGGTGTATTTACAAACCCTGGGCTAGACCCAGAGTGCTGATTGGTGTATTTACAAATCCTGAGCTAGACACAGAGTGCTGATTGGTACATTTACAATCCTTTAGCTAGACACAGAGTACTAGACAGAAAAGTACTCCAAGTCCCCACTAGGTTAGCTAGATACAGAGTACTGACTGGTGTATTTACAAACCCTGAGCTAGACACAGAGTGCTGACTGGTACATTTACTATCCCTTAGCTAGACATAAAAGTTCTCCAAGTCCCCACTAGACTCAGGAACCCAGCTGGCTTCATGTAGTGGAGCCCACACCAGGGCTGCAGGCGGAGCTGCCTGCCAGTCCCAGCTGTGCCTGCACCCCTCAGCCCTTGGGCAGTCATGGGACTGGGAGTCAAGGAGCAGGGGGCGGTGCCCATCAGAGAGGCTCTGGGCGCAGGAGCCCACTGAGGAGGGAGGGGCTTGGACATGGCAGGCTGCAGGTTGGGAGCCCTTCCCTGTGGGGAGGTGGGGAGGTGGCTGAGGCCCGGTGAGAATTCAAGCATGGTGCATGCGGGCTGGCAATGCTGGGGGACCCGGCGCAACCTAGGCAAGTGCTGGTCTGGGTGCTAAGTCCCTCACTGCCCTGCGCTGGCAGTGCCGGCGGCCACCACAAGCAGAGGGAGGCCCCCACAGTGCAGTGGTGGGCTGAAGGGCTCCTCAAGCGCAGCCAGAGTGGACGCCAAAGGTGAGGAGGCACTGTGAGGACTGCTAGCACATTGTCACCACTCAATAATATTAGTGCTGGATATTTGTTTTTGATGATCTGTGGTGGGGAATAAAGCCAATTTGCATATATCCTGCTACTTTGGAACTTGAAAGTTCCAGTATCTTCATAAAATAAGATAATATAAATGTTTTAAGAAAATTCTCAGGTTACCTTTTAGATAACATTCAGAAGACATTTAGATTTTTAAGAAATAAAAGTTTTATTTTTTGTACCATAGAAAATCATTCTCATTTTTTTCTATAGGCACTGAGAAACATTTCATAAGAGCAATTAGTTTTGTTTTGAATTTTGAGTTCATGAAACATGTTTTGTCATTTCAGTGGCTAAAACTTACTTGATATAGAACATCCTAATTGATGTCTTACGAAGAACATTTTTTTCTTAAATTTAACTTTCATATTGTGAGTCCCTCCCTCCCTCAGGAGGGAAACAAAAGAGTGGAATATGTGTCTGGTCTTCTGATTTTCCAAAAGGCTGTCTAAAGAACTGGTTTCTGTCTTGCCTGACTTAGAGTATTGACAAGGAGACAGCATACTTTGGATAACTTGGGCCACTGAGAATAAAAGAGTAGAGGGAGACTTGTTGCTGCAGCACCACAGAACCTGCAGTACTGCGGGCAAACACAGAAATAACCAGAGATTACCAGCTCTTAAAAAGAAAACTAGCAGCTCCCTCTGTTTGGGGTTACATGCATAGACTTGGAGAAGCTTCAACCCCCCCACCAAGAGGTTTTATAGGTCCCCAGAATCTCTAGTCAGATTGCCTGTTAAAGATGTTACCAAGTATGAAGCTAGCCCATAAGAACTTGCAGAAGAATATATTTTTCTAACACATAAATCTAGGTGACCAAAAGTACAAGGCAAATGAGACAAAACAGCAACAACAAACAAACCAGAGAATCAAAGCTTAGCAAAAAAACAGCAAGAACAAAAATCTCTGGGAACTAATCCCCCAAAAATGGAGATCTCTGAATTACCTGACAAATAATTCAAAATATTTATTGTTTAAAAAAATTCCATAATCTACAAGAGAATGCAGATGAGCAATTAAACAAAATCAGGAAAATAATTTAAAAACAAAATAAGATCATTAAAAAAGAAATAGAATATATGCAAAAGAACCAAATTCTGAAGCCGAAGAATACAATAAGTGAATTGAAAGCTTTACTAGGAGTCAAACGCAGAATAGCAGAAATCAGTGAACGTGAAGATAATTCATCTAAAATTATTACATCAGAGAAGAACACTTTTCTTTAGTAGAAAAGTAAAGAAAGCTTAAATAATTTTTTACTTTCAAGCCAACCAATATATCCATTATGAAAATTTCAGAAGCCAGAAAAGAACAGAATGATTATGGAAGAAATAATGATCAGAAAGTTCAGAAAGGAATGGACATTCAAATTCAAAATTCAAAAAAAAAAAAAAAGTAAATAGGATAAATACACAGAGATTCATACCTAGGAACATTATCATCAAATTCACAAACTTCAAAAGACAAATAGAATTTGAAATTAGCAAGAGAAAGGTGACTCATAACATAAAAGAAAGCTTCTATATAAGTATCAGCAGGTATCTCAGCAGAATAATTTCAGGCTAGAGGAAGTGAAATATTCAAAATGCTGAAAGAAAAAAATAAATTTTATACTGAAAATAGTATATCCAGCAAAACTGTTATTCAGAGAAAAGGGGAAAATGAATACTTTCTTAGGTAAACAAAACCTGAGAGAGTTCATCACCACTGCACTTTTATTATAAGAAATGCTAATGGCAGTCTTGCAATCTGAAGTAAAGGGGAACTAGACGGAAACACGAAATCTCTTGAAAATATAAAGCTCACTACTACAGGTAAATATGTAGACAAATACAGAATACTGTATTATTGCCATAGTGGTGCATAAAACATTTTTAATTTTTATATAGAATTTGAAAGACAAAGGCATAAAAAGAACTTACTCTAAATGTGTTATTAGAAGTACTTCATATATAGATATAATTTATGGTATCAATAAAATGGGAGTGAAGATATATGAAAGGAAATGTTTTTTGTGTATGATTGAAGATTTTTTTTGCTCAAAATAGTTATATATATATATATATTATTTATTTATTTATCTATCTATCTATTTATTTATTTATTTAAGATGGAGTCTCACTCTGTCGCCCAGGCTGGAGTGCAGTGGCGCAATCTTGCCTCACTGCAAGCTCCGCCTCCCAGCTTCGTGTAAGTCTCCTGTCTCAGCCTCCCAAGTAGCTGGGACTACAGGCGTCTGCCGCCACGCCGGGCTATTTTTTTTTTTTTTTTTTTTTTTTTTGTAGAATCTGGGTTTCAGTGTGTTAGCCAGGATTGTCTCGATCTCCTGACCTCGTGATCCGCCTGCCTCAGCCTTCCAAAGTGGAGGGAATACAGGCGTGAGTCACCGCACCGAGCCCAAAATAGTTATAACTTTTAGATGTTTTATGTAATCTCCATAGTAGACCCAAAGACAATATCTATAGATGATAATAGATGATACACAAAAGGAAACGATAAATCAAAACACGAGAAGACAAAAAAATCAGTATGGCACAAAGAAAGGCAGCTGGAGAACCAAATAAGAACAAAAGAAATATATATATATATAAATGCAGTAGTAAGTTCTTTCTTAAAATTAGTAATTACTTGGAATGTAAATCAATTAAACTCTTTCATCAAAAGAAAGACAGTGGCTGAATGAATTTTAAAAGAAGATGTATTCTTTCTATAAGAGACTCATCTTAAACATAATAACACATGGAGTCCGAAAGTGAAAGAATGGGGGAAAAGTTCCTGCAAATCATAACCAAAAGAGAGCAGGGATGGTTATACTTATAATATAAAAATAAACTTTAGTTCAAAACAATCACAGGGGACAAAGAGTGACGTTATATAATGAGAAATGAAGAAATACACCAGAAAATATAACAATTATAAATGTATCTATATCTACAATTCAAGCAACCAAAATATAAGAAGCATATATTGGCAGAATATAAAAATGGAGGAGATAGTGACAAAGTAATAGTAGGATAATTCAATATCTAACTTTGAATAATGGCTAGAGCAACCTGATAGAAGACTAATAAAGAAACAGAAGATGAGAACAATATAGACAAAATGGACCCAACAGACATATACAAAACCTCCACCCAACAGTATCAGAATATACATTCATCTCAAGTATACATGAAACTTTCTCAGAGATGGACCATGTTAGACCACCAAACACATCTTAACAAGTTTAAGTATTTTGCATAAGTATCTAATCTGATCCCAGTGGAACCAAACTAGAATTCAATTGCAGTATGAAAACTAGAAATGTACAGGTATTTGAAAGTTAAATGAAGCCCTCTTAAATAACCAATGAATCAAAGAAAAAAATAACAACACAATTGGAAATTATCTTCAGACAAGTAAAAACAAAAATACAATAAACCAAAACATATGGGTTTAAGAAAAAAGTAGTACTAAGAAGGGAACTATATTATAGTAAATGGTTACATTCAAAACAACAATTTCAAATCCAGAATTTACTTCACATTTCAATAAACTATAAAACAACATCTATCTGTACCCATAGTTAGAAGAAGGGAAACAAATATGAGAGCAGTCATAAATGAAAGAATGGAAAAAAATGAAGGTTTTTAAATGTAATTTTTACTTTAGATTCTGCGGTACATGTGTAGGTTTGTTACGTGGGTGTATTATGTAATGCTGAGGTGTGGGAAATGAATGATTCTGCCACCCAGATAGTGAGCATAGTAACTAAGTTACACCAGCCTTGTCCCACTTCCTCCATCCTGACTATAGTGGTCCCCAGTGTCTGTTGTTGCCATCTGTATGTCTAGGAGTGCCCAATCTTTAGCTCCCACTTATAAGTGAGACCAGGCAGTATTGGGTTTTCTGTTCCTTAATTAATTCATTTAGAATAATAGCCTCCAGTTGCATCTATATTGCTGTAAGCAACATAATTTGGTTATTTTTAATTGTTTCCCAGTATTTCATAGTGTATATGTACCACATTTTCTTTATTCAATCCACCGTTGATGGGCAACTAGGTTAATTCCATGTCTTTACTATTGTGAATTGTGCTGTGATGAACATGCGAGTCCAGTTCAGTGTCTCTGTGGTAGAATAATTAATTTTATTTTGGATATATATCTAGTAATTGGATTGCTGGGTCAAATGGTAGTTCGATTTTAAGTTGTTTGAGAAATTCCCAAACTAGCTTCTATAATGGCTGAACTAACTACCTACATTGTAACCAGCAGTGTATAAGCATTCCCTTTTATCTGCAATTCCATCAACATTTTTAAAATTATACTTTAAGTTCAAGGGTACGTGTGCATAACGTTCAGGTTTGTTACATATGTATACATGTGTATACATGTGCCATGTTGGTCGCTGCACCCATTAACTCGTCATTTACCTTAGGAATATCTCCTAATGCTATCACTCCCCACTTCCCCCACCCCATGACAGGCCCCAGTGTGGGATGTTCCCCTTCCTGTGTCCAAGTGTTCTCATTGTTCAATTACCACCTATGAATGAGAACGTGCGGTGTTTGGTTTTCTGTTCTTGCGATAGTTTGCTGAGAATGATGGTTTCCAGCTGCATCCATGTCCCTACAAAGGACATGAACTCATCCATTTTTAAGGCTGCATAGTATTCCATGGTATATATGTGCCACATTTTCTTAATCCAGTCTTTCATTGATGGACATTTGGATTAGTTCCAAGTCTTTGCTATTGTGAATAGTGCCACAATAAACATACGTGTGCATTTGTCTTTATAGCAGCATGATTTATAATCCTTTGGGTATATCCCCAGTAATGGGATGGTTGGGTCAAATGGTACTTCTATTTCTAGATCCTTGAAGAATTGCCACACTGTCTTCCACAATGGCTGAACTAGTTTACAGTCCTACCAACATTGTAAAAGTGTTCCTATTTCTTCACATCCTCCCCAGCACCTGTTGTTCCCTGACTTTTTAAATGATCACCATTCTAACTGGTGTGAGATGGTATCTCATTTTGGTTTTGATTTGCATTTCTCTGAAGATAAGCAGTTTTTCATGTGTCTGTTGGCTGCATAAATATCTTCTTTTGAGAAGTGTCTGTTCATATCCTTTGCCCACATTTTGCTGGGGTTGTTTGTTTCTTGTAAATTTTTTTGAGTTCTTTGTAGGTTCTGGATATTAGCCCTTTGTCAGATGAGCAGATGGCAAAAATTTTCTCCCATTCTGTAGGTTGCCTGTTTACTCTCATGGTAGTTTCTTTTGCTGTGCAGAAGCTCTTTAGTTTAATTAGATCCCAATGGTCAATTTTGGCTTTTGTTGCCATTGCTTTTGGTGTTTTAGACATGAAGTCCTTGCCCATGCCTATGTGCTGAATGGTATTTTTGAGGTTTACTTTTAGGGTTTTTACGGTTTTAGGTCTAACATTTAAGTCTCTAATCCATCTTGAATTAATTTTTGTGTAAGGTGTAAGGAAGGAATCCAATTTCAGCTTTCTACATACGGCTAGCCAGTTTTCCCTTCACCATTTATTAAATAGGGAATCCTTTCCCCATTTCTTGTTTTTGTCAGGTTTGTCAAAGATCAGATGGTTGTAGATGTGTGGTGTTATTTCTGAGGATTCTGTTCTGTTCCATTGGTCTCTATCTCTGTTTTGGTACCAGTACCATGCTGTTTTGGTTACTGTAGCCTTGTAGTATAGTTTGAAGTCAAGTAGCATGATGCCTCCAGATTTCTTCTTTCGACTTAGGACTGTCTTGGCAATGCGGGCTCTTTTTTGGTTCCATATGAACTTTAAAGTAGTTTTTTCCAATTCTGTGAAGAAAGTCATCAGTAGTTTGATGGGGATGGCATTGAATCTGTAAATTACCTTGGACAGTATGGCCATTTTCATGATATTGATTATTCGTATCCATGAACATGGAATATTCTTCCATTTGTTTGTGTCCCCTTTTATTTTCTTGAGCAGTGGTTTGTAGTTCTCCTTGAACTACACATCCCTTATAAGTTGGATTCCTAGGTATTTTATTGTCTTTGACGCAATTGTGAATGGGAGTTCATTAATGATTTGACTCTCTGTTTGTCTGTTAATTGTGTATAAGAATGCTTGTGACTTTTGCACATTGGTTTTGTATCCTGAGATTTTCCTGAAATTGTTTGTCAGCTTAAGGAGATTTGGGCTGAAACGATGGGGTTTTCTAAATATACAATCATGTCATCTGCAAACAGGGACAATTTGACTTCCTCTTTTCCTAATTGAATACACTTTATTTCTTTCTCCTGCCTGATTGCCCTGTCCAGAGCTTCCAACACTATGTTGAATAGGAGTGGTGAGAGAGGGCATTTATTTATTTAGTTTTTAGTAATAGCCAGTCTGACTGGTGTGAAGTGTTTTGGCCTTGCATTTCTCTGACGATTTGTGATGTAGACTATTTTTTTCATGTTTGTCAGCCACTTGTATGTCTTCTTTTGAGAAGTATCCGTTATGCCTTTTGTCTGTTTTTTGTTGGGGTTAGTGTTTTTAATTTTTCTTGTTGATTTGAATTTCTTATAATTGCAGACCTTTGTTGGATTTTTAGTTTGCAAATATTTTCTTACAATCTCTAGATGGCCTGTTTACACTGTTGGTAGTTTATTTGGCTGTGCAGAAGTTCTTTAATTTAATTAGATCCCCGTTGTTAATTTTTGTTTTAGTTGCAATAGTTTTTGAAGACTTAGTTATGAATTGCTTTTCAAGGCTTATGTCCACAATGGTGTTTCCTATATTTTCTTCTTGGATTCTTATAGTTTGAGTTCTCACATTTAAATCTTTAATCCATCTTTATTTAATTGTTGTATATGGTGAAAGGTAGTCATCCAGTTTCATACTTTTGCATATGTTTAGCCTGCTATCCCAGAGTAATGTATTGGATAGGGAGTGTTTTCTGCATTGCTTTTTGTTGTTGTTGTTGTGTTCAGATCAATGGCTAAAGCTCAGATGGCTAGAGATGTGCAGCTTTTTTTCTGGGTTCTTTATTCTGTTCTGTTAGTTTATGTGTCTGTTTTTGTACCAGCACTGTACTGTTTAGGTTACCATAGACTTATGGTATAGCTTGAAGTTGGGTAATGTGATGTCTCTGGCTTTCTTCCCTTTGCTTAGGATTCCTTTTGTCATTTAGGATTTTATAGTCCCACATTAATTTTAGAATTCTTTTTGTAATTCTATTAAAAATAACATTGATAGTTTGATAGAAATTGTGCTAAATTTGTAGATTGCTTTGGGCAGTGTGGCAATTTTCATGGTATTGGTTTTTCCAATTGATGAGCATGTAAGATTTTTCCATTTGTTTGTGTAATCTATGATACCTTTGAGCAGCATTTTAGAGTTCTCCTTGCAGAGATCTTTCACCTCCTTGGTTAGGTGTATTTCTAGGTATTTTGCTTTTTTATGGATTTTGTATATGGGATTGCATTCTTGATTTTGTGTCCAGAGTTGGTTCCTGCCACTGAGTTTGTGGTCTTGCTGACTTCAAGAATGAGGCCGTGGACCTTCGTGGTGAGCGTTACTGCTCTTAAAGATGGCACGGATCCAAACTGTGAGCAGTAGCAAGGTTTATTGTGAAGAGAAAAGGACAAAGCTTCCACAGTGTGGAAGGGGACTCAAACAGGTTGCCTCTGCTGGCTGGGGTGGCCAGTTTTTATTCCCTTATTGTCCCCTCCCATGTTCTGTTTCTGTCATATCAGAATGCCCTTTTTTCAATCCTCCCCGCGATTGGCTACTTTTAGAATCCTGCTGATTGGTGTGTTTTACACAGTGCTGATTGGTGTGTTTTACAGAGTGCTGACTGGTGTGTTTTACAGAACGCTGATTGGTGTGTTTTACAATCCTCTTGTAAGACAGGAATGTTTCC
>NW_022315338.1:0-4442 GCF_002776525.5 Piliocolobus tephrosceles
AAAAGCATATGCCAAGACGCTAAAGGCAATTCAATACCAATTCAGAAATCTTCGACACTGGTATTGTTTTGATTCTGCAACACTCTTACAGCTATGTACATATAATACATTTTTAATGAACTCATTTCTACATTTTAATGTCCTGTATTTAAGGTGTAAGAATTAACCAGCATGAAATACTTGAGAAGCAAATGGGGGCTGGAATATTTGATACTTGAGTCCATGACAATATGTGTCCAGGAAGAATTTTATAATATAGAATAAGTAAAGTATCATCTGTCTTTAAAAATGAAATTGTTCTTTTACATGTTAAAAGTAAATGGGATATTAGGAAGTGATTATTATGCTGTTTTTGTGTTACTGTTGTTTCTTTTCCAAAAGAGGAAAGGAGGTCTGGAAAAAAATGCTGATGCTAATGCATATTTGACAATTAAAAGTACACACAATATAGTATCTGAAAATGAAAAGTGCTTGTTACAACCACTTTACCAATAACAAACTATTACTTTCATCACCCCAAAGCATCAACATAAAACTGAGCATCAACAAAAAGTGGAGTAAAAGCTATCCAAAGATTAGTCTAACGCCCCAACTGTTAATTCATTGCTGCCATTTATTCTTCAGTAATTTGCTCTGCTGTGAGTTTTTATCACTGGTATGAGTTTGAAATGAGTTTCAAAGTACAATTTAGCAATCTGTTAACTTAAAGTTTGAAATAAAACTCATAGGATGAAATAAACTAATATAAAAGATACTGCACCATAGCAAAAACTTTTAAATGGCTTGATGTTAGGGCTGTGCCTATAAAAATTTATTAGCAAATAGTCTATGCCACATGGTAACTTTGATTTATAAACTGCAGGTGTTTCATTCCATTTTTCCAATTATTTAATACAAATATTTTTATGGCAAGAATTTTCCCTTGTTCTCTCCCAACACATTTTTACCTAACTCGCCATTACCTCATCTAGGCAATTCTGTTCAAATGAGTTTTGAAACACCCACTGCAGAGATACTCATTCTGTCCTGTTCAGAATCGGGAAGACAAGCCTGAATAGATGGCTTTCTTCAATGTAGTGGTTCTATAAACTTATCCATTTGTGTGGATCTATATGAATACTCTTGAACAAAATGTCTAAGCAGAAGCCCTTTAGTACATTTCTTGGTCATTTTTTTCATGGACTGTTACAAGAGGAGCTTGTTGCCCAAGCACCCCTCTTCCCTCCCATCACCTTTCTCCCCTTGGTGTTGGCAAAGGCTGCCTTGTTTTCTGGAGAGTGTGCTATCCCATTTCTCTGATACAGGATGGAAGTGGCACATGGTTAGCTGAGCTCAATGAAAGAGACAGTAGAGTTTTGCCACTTGCTCTCTTACTCTACACCAAAAGCCATGAATTTTTTACTTCCATAACCATTGCTTCAAGGGGGTGATTGGTCAGGAGCCAACTAGGGACAATAGATGGAAGAGATTTCTAAACTGCAACTTCGAAGCTGCTCATGGAATTATAGCTTGCCACAATCTGAAAGTGGCCCAAACCAGAAGGAATATCTGGACACATATTGCCAGTACATACAACCTCACAGAGCCTTGAGGGGTGGAGGAGAGAACACCACTATATCTTTTAGACAATAAGTTGGCCAGGTCCCTGGAAAGCTCTATTAAGGGATACTGTTAGACATTGGATTCAAGACATGTGTTGAGAGTGACATCAAGCTCATATCTCTTCTGTCTACAGAGGATTAGACCAAATGGAGCCAATATTCTCAACCTACAAAAGCAATATCTGAGTCTGTGCCACAGATATACAGAGAAGTCGGTGTGAGTTGTGAATTTTTACCTTAACATGATATTAAAATGGTGACAGGTTCTTTGTAGGTTCTGGATATCAGCCCTTTGTCAGATGAGTAGATTGCAAAAATTTTCTCCCATTCTGTAGGTTGCCTGTTCACTCTGATGGTAGTTTCTTTTGCTGTGCAGAAGCTCTTTAATTAGATCTCATTTGTCAATTTTGGCTTTTGCTGCCGTTGCTTTTGGTGTTTTAGACATGAAGTCCTTGCCCATGCCTATGTCCTGAATGGTACTACCTAGGTACACCATGGAATACTATGCAGCCATAAAAAAGGATGAGTTTGCATCCTTTGTAGGGACATGGATGCAGCTGGAAACCATCATTCTTAGCAAACTATCACAAGAACAGAAAACCAAACACTGCATGTTCTCACTCATAGGTGGGAACTGAACAATGACATCACTTGGACTCGGGAAGGGGAACATCACACACTGGGGCCTATCATGGGGAGGGGGGAGGGACTGCATTGGGAGTTATACCTGATATAAGTGACGAATTGATGGGTGCTGATGAGTTGATAGGTGCAGCACACCAACATGGCACAAGTATACATATGTAACAAACCTGCATGTTATGCACATGTACCCTAGAACTTAAAGTATAATAATAAATAAATAAATACATACATACATAAATACATAAATAAAAATATATAAAATAAAATGGTGACAGGTAACATTTATTGAGCACTAAATATAGGTCAGCCATTATGTTAACAGTTTCATGTGTTACTTAAGAAAATGCCATATGGCCAGATGTTGGCACTTTCATCTGGTTCTGCACAATTTATTATTTCATTTAATATTCACAATAATTACATGAGTAAATGCCATGCCAACCTTATATATAAAGAAATGAGTATTTGTTAACTTATGTTGAACAGACATTGTTTTAAGCACTTGATAAGAATTAAGTCATTTAATTATGTCAGTGACTCAATAAGGTAGATGATCTCCAGTCAAAATAAATTCAGATAAGGAAGCAGAGGCACAGAGAACTAAAGTACATTGTGTAAGTTTGCTTGGGTAATAAGGGGATAAAGCTAGAATTTGAACCCAGGCAATAGGATTCCAGAGTTAATACATTCAAATGCAGAAAGTTAGTTGACTTTTATAGCATCATACAGTTGGAAAGGTATATAGCCAGAGTTCAGCCCAGACCTTTCTGATTTTACAGATTATACTCTAAAGCACATGATTCTATGTTGTGGTTGAGAACTTAACAAAATTGGCTAATGCTTAGCAGGCATTTGATAATAGGGATGAAGAATTTGGATTCCATTTCACGAGAGAAACTAACGTTTGTTGAATGTTTATTACATAATAGACACTGGGATAGCAATTAACATAACTTACCTATTTCCATCTTCCTGAATGGAATTATTATCCCAGTTTTAAAGATTAAAAAATATATTCAGAGAAGTTAAGTAACTTGTTCATATTGGCAAAATAGGTGTTCAAACCCAAGTCTCATTGTAGTGTTTTGATGTGGTGATAAGAACAGGAGGTTGAACAGCTGTTGAAATATTGAATTCAAAACTGGGCTAATAGAGCTTGCTTAGAGCTGCAGTGAAAGCTGAGAAGATCATTAGGAGTCTGCACATGCCTGGGGAGTTAGACACTTCAGTATCTTGCAAGACGGACCAAGGAGTGATCCAAAGCTTACTCATAATGTCAAGCTGTGCAAGGGTCAGAGTCATAACTTGGATAAAGCCTCCAGCACCTTCTCTTCTGCAGGAATCTTTGCCTTGCCATACCAGAATCAAAACTTGGTCTCCACAGGCTTTTTTACACAGATTTTTATCAAGAAAGCAAACAATCTAAAGTCACAAACACTGTTCTGGAGGAGGGAAGAAAGCTAAGAGACTTGACTCACCTTGCTTATTGCAATCAAGACAGGTTGGGCTACAACTGGTGCATTGGAAACTCATTATGATCACTTGAAGCCTTGACAAGTACAGTGAGTAACCTGAGAGCCCAGCAAGGAGTCTCGACACACTAGTCAATCTGCTGTCAGGGTGAAGCAGACAGTGTAAACCACAGCAAGGCAACAGATTAGGCCTCAGAAGTGCACATGGTCAGCTAAGTGGGAGAACAGGACTGGATCATGGTCAGCAGTGAAGGTAAAAGCAGCTCAGAATAGAATGATGTTTTGTTTCCCTAAAGTGAAAAGAGTGCTTGACGAATGGCTGCTGAGAGAAGGGTGGGTCTATTATTATTATTAGTCAGGACCCTGCCAATAAACGAATCTCGATCAGGTGAATTAGCTGAAGATATTTTAATGAAGGGACAGCATACAGTAGTGAGGGCAAATTTCTGGAAACCCAAAGATTAATGTGGGTTTTCCAAAGTTCAATAACAGCCTAAAAGGGAAGGGAGAGAATATTAAGCTGCTAGAGACCAGTGATAGCTCAGGGGAGCTGTGATTACAGAGGGATGCAGTCATTTTCACAGCTATGATGCTGAAACTTGGAGGGAGTGGAGAAAATATTCACCAACTTGTTTTTCCACCTGTCCTTTGATTTCTTGCCAGTGGCTTCCATTGGTGAGACCAACCTGAAGCCACAGTGGAAAGGGAGCCCAAGAGATGCCAT
>NW_022315341.1:0-6178 GCF_002776525.5 Piliocolobus tephrosceles
AGATTAAGCATTTTTGGAAAGGTAAATAGTAGAAATGCTGAATCTACCTTTCTAAGTATATCTGTGTATCTGTCTATCCTATTACACATTCACAGGAGGCCAGTTGGTTACAGATAAGTTTCATATTGTCTGGGATTCCATACTTATTAACATGGAAAACCTCACTGTAGCAAGATTTGATGGCAGAGGAAGTGGATTCCAGAGTCTGAAATATATGTATGTATCTCATATATATCTAATATATATGAAATACATAATATAATGAAGCATGTATATGTACACATATATGTATTGTTTGTTTGTATACATATGTAATTACCTGCTTCATTATATTATGAATTATATTATTATTATCATTATTTGGAATGATCACTTTCTTAGATGTTTTCCTTTAAAAAAAAACACACAAAAAAATGAATCTTTCGTATATATCCACTTAACAAATAAGTAAAATACAAATCAGTGCAAATCACGACCATCCTCTCTCCACTTCAGACATCTGCAGTATATCATGCCTTTGCAGTATTCTACGCTTGTTGTCAGCAATATTCAACAGATAAGTAAAAATATTTTGTGAACATTGCTCCTCTAACATAACACAAACGAGTAAATAACTGAAAGTGCATCCCTAGTAGTAAAGATTCTTTTTTCGTGTTTTTTTTTTTTTTTTTGGAAGGAAAACATCTAAGACAGTGATCATTCCAAAGAAATGGAAACCCTAGATATATTAAAAAGTAAAACGAAATCCTGTCTCAGACTGCAGCACTGTTAAGCCTAAGGGACATTGTGCAAGGTGAAGATAGCCAGTTACAGAAGGACAAATACTGTATAATTCTACTTATTAAATGAGATATCTAGAGTGGTCGAGTTCATGTAAATAAAGAGTGAAATGGTGGTTGCTAGGGTTTGAGGGGAGAGGAAAAAGGGAAGTTGTTTTTTAGTGGATATATGATGGATACACAATAACGACAAGACTGTAAACTAGTAAAGTAAAAAACAAAGATAGAGAACAACGAAGCCAGAAAATACAATTCACTGGAAAAAAAAAGAGAGGGATGGAAGGGAGACCAAAAGGGAGAATAAGAGCAATAAAGGAAGAATTTGAGTGCAAAGGACAGCAAGGTGCTGTCAGTTAGTGATTAGCCATTTTATGAGCTCATCAATTTCTTATTAAAGTTCTTGGAATTTTTGTAGAGTTTCATACTTGCAAGATGAAAAAGTTCTGAAAATCTGTTTCACAGAAACAAATATATACCTGACACTACAAAACTGTGTGTTTAAAAGTGGTTAGTAGAGAAAATTTTATGTTATGTTTTTAACACAGACAAAAAAGTACATGCCGTAGGGAACATTTTACTCCTTAACAGTCCTGATATATGTAATAATTTACAAATGGTTTAGGGCTTCTGTATTTCAGTGCTCTACTTACTGTACACATAAAGAAGCATAAAGGACCAAATAAGCTTTTACAAACATGCATGGAAATTTAGAGAAGATTCAAAGGGTTGTAAAATGCCTCGTGGAAAACTGGGTTGTGATCAGCAAGTAGAGGGGAAGGAAAAGTCTCATGCAAATGCACAGTGTCAGTAAGGGGAGTATATGTGGAGAACATGAAATGAAGTAGTTGACTGATGTTAGAAGAATAATAGGCAATAAGAATGAGAGGAAGACTGGGCAGAGATGATAGAGGATCCTCCATAGCCACTGAGAAATTAGAAGCTGAGCATATAAACCATGGAAAAATAACATTCTAGACTTCACATTTATAAGTTCAAAATCTTTTTCCCCAAATCGTCATTGTATACTTGAGGTGCCTCAGAACAAATGACTCTGGAAAACTAAAACAGTGACATAGGATACAAACAAGTAAAAATATGAATGACTTCATCTTAAATAGAAAAAAAAAATCCAGGTCAATCAACAAATATGCATATCGGTGACTGAGTTATAAATTAAAAGTTGACTTTCTCAGCATATAAAAAAACACTGTTTATCTTAAGATACAGTAGACCTTGTGATTTTTTTTCTTGAAATATACTGATTTCAGATTCAAATTAGGTTATGCTCAACTCATAAAATGGGTGGAAAACAATGTTCTTGCTATACTGATTGCGTGGAAAAATTTGTTTAAAATTGAAACTAGACTATAAAGACATTTGGAGCCATTGCTTTCTTTGTGGGATTAAAAAAAATTATTTAGTTTTTAAATTTATGTAATTAATAAAAGACTCTTAAGATTTTGTTTCATTTCTTCTGGAGTCACTTTTAGTACTTTGAAAAGAATATTTTTTCACTTATATAACTTTTCAAAAATATACACAAACAATAATATATAATAGCCTCTAATTATATGTTTAGTGATTTCGCTTGTGGCAGTAATATTCCATTTTGATTTCTATTATGACTTACTAGTGCCTTCTTGGTTTTGCGAGGGCATGATCTTGCTCTCATTTGCACTCATGTTCTTCCTTTATTGTTCTTGCTCTCCCCTTTTGTTTCCCCTCCATCCCTCTCTTTTTTTTCAGTGAACTGTATTTTCTGGCTTGGTTGTTCTCTATCTTTGATTTTTACTTTACTAGTTTACATTCTTATCATTATTATTTTTCATCTACTTTTTATATCCATTTTATTCATCAATGATTAAGTTGAATGTTCAGCTTATTAATTTTTCATTCTTCCTTTCAAATATAAGCATTTAAATTAAAAATCCCTTCGAGATGCTGTCTTGGGTATTTTTTACTAGTACAGATATAGAGAACTTTTATTAATATTTAGTGTAAATATCTCTTTGTCAGGATAAGTCTATGTCTTGTGAACTGTTCTTATTTTTATTTCAAATTGAATGAAATAATTTTTTGGTACTTTTCTGTAACTTACTGACTATAATTGAACTGTGGCCAAAAAAATGATGAGGATAACAAAAATACTTTGAAATATCAATTGATTTATGAGTTAGGAAGGGAATAATTTTTTATCTTTATCAATCATTTAATTTTGTGTAATTATTTTTTCTGTTTTGCTTGATCCTGATTAGCCATTTTATGAGCCCATCAGTTTCTTATTGGAGTTCTGGAATTTTTGTTTAGTGAATTGATTTTTTTTTTCTTTAATTGTTTTTTTATTTCAACAGAGTTTTGGGGACTAGGTGATGTTTACTCACATGAGTAAGTTCTTTAGTGGTGGTTTCTGAGATTTAGGTGCACCTATCAGCCAAGCAGTGTATATTGTACCCAATGCGTAGTCTTTCATCCCTTACTCACCTCCCACACTTTCCCCCAAGTCCCCAAAGTCCATTGAATCATTCTTATGCTTTTGCATCCTCATAGCTTAGCTTTCACTTATGAGTGAGAATATACTATGTTTAGTTTTCCATTCCTAACTTACTTCACTTAGAATAATGGTCTCCAATTCCATCCAGGTTGATGTGAATGCCAATGTTTCGTTCATTTTTATGGCTGAATAGTATTCCATGGTGTGTGTGTGTGTGTGTGTGTGTGTGTGTGTGTGTCACAATTTGTTTATCCACTTGTTGATTGATGGGCGTGTGGGCTGGTTCCAAATTTTTTGCAACTATGAATTTGACTGCTATAAACATGTATATGCAATTATCTTTTTCATATAATGACTTCTTTTCCTCTGGGTAGATACCCAATAGTGGGATTGCTAGATCAAATGGTAGTTCTACTTTTAGTTCTTTAAGAAATTGCCACACTGTTTTCCATTGTGGTTGTACCAGTTTACATTTTTAAAACTTCTATATGTCCTAAAAGTGTTAGTGTTACATGTATGTCCATTTAATCAAACATATCGACTTTTATGTTCAAATAATAAACTTTTTATTTTCACTATGTCCTGAGAAAAGTGCATTAAAATATCCTTTTATAATGTGAACTCATAAATTTCTCCTTATTAAGTTAATTTTTCTAAGTGTTTATTAAGGCTATTATTATTCAAGTCTTGCAACTACAGAATCATTATATCTTCTGGATAAACGTAATCTTTTGTTGTTTTTATTGGCCAAGTTTATCTCTATTAATTTTTTGCATTAAAGATGATTTTTATATTAAAATTACTATGACAGCCTTTTTTCATTGATACATGCTTATTATCAGCCTTTCCATCTTATTATTTTCAGTCCTTGTCCTAATGATTTAGGTATGCCCTTTAAGCAAAAAGAGAGAGAGAGAAATATGTTTTTATCTTTTTGCCAATTTCTATGTTTTGGTCAAAGATCATATTCATTTAAATTTCTTCTAATTACTGACAACTTTAAATGTTACTGTTTTCATTATATGTGTCCATTATCTGTCATATTATTTTTCTTCTGTCTTCCATTTATTTGAATTAATTATTTTTTCTCTTTCATTCTTTTTTCTAAATATAATTTTGTTTGTTCAATTATATTTCTGAGAAGTATTGTCTTGTATGACTTATAAAATAATTTGTTTACCCATTCACCTATGGATAAACATTTGTGTTGTTTTTAGTTTTGTATGTAGTTATTATAAACATTTGTATGCTTGTTTTGTGTAAACATGTATTTTCATTTTTTTTTGTAAATACATAAGAGTAGAATTGTTCAGTCACATAGTGATTCCATGTTTATCTGTATAAGGAATTGCCATACTTTTTTGACAGTACTCATACTTTGTATTTTATTTTATAGGAACCATATAGAAGAGTTTCATTTGTTCTACATTTATGCCAACACTTAATATCATCAGTCTCTTTAAATCATTCACAATTGATGAATAGAGAGATTTATTTTATTTTCATTTGTAGTTCACTGATAACTAATAATACTGGACACCTTTTCATGTGTTTGTTGCTTCATATAGGTATATTTTAACATAACTGATCTGTTGACCATTCAGACTGTGCAACTTTCACTTTCATATTAAAATTTACTACATCACAGAAAGCATGTCACAACTGCAAACCTATTCCTTCCTTCCCCTTTTCATCATTTTTAATTGAGATATAATTGACATACCACAAAATTCATCCTTACATCGTATCTTAACATCAGATAGTAGTATCTTAAAATCAAATAGTGGTAGTTCTTCCGTCTTCTTCTTTTTCAAAATTCTTTTGGCTCATCTAGATGTATTACATTTCTGTATAAATTTTAGAATCACTTTGTATTATTGCTAAAGAAAAATATGCCATAGGGATTTCTTATGTGAATTGTATTGAATCTATAAACCACCTGGCTTAGAGATAAATGACATCTAAGCAATATTGAAGCTTTCATATTTTTAAAAGATAATTTTCTTTGGTGTTCTGTTTTTTTCTAATATGTGCACAGTTATAGATATTTTTAAATTGACCATGTTTAGGTTGTATTGGATTTTCTGCGTCTATGTTTTGGTGCTTTGTCAATTTTAGAAAATTATTAATTTTCTATTAGAATATTGTCATAACTTCTCATCCTGCTTAAACTCTTATTAAAAATGTGTTAAAATCTCACTTTAACATGGTTATTTTATAAACTTTTCTTGGTGCCTTTTGGTATTTAATTCTGTGTCATACTTGCTTCTATAGTCCAATAATTCTCTCTTCATGTGTGACTAATGGTTTTCTATATTCATTGCTTAAATTTAAAAAAAAAATTGTAACTAGAAGTTTCACTGAGCTTTCTATCAAAATATTTAGCTATATTTTAACTCTTGCTTTGCTGATGTGTATTTTATAAGATATATTTAACATCATTATCTGATATTTTACATCTTATTAAACAAATATCTTTTATTTTTGAGCATCAGTTTCTCTTGCCTCTTTTTTCTGCCGGCTCTCAGTCATGGTGATACTTTTCCTTATGTACTATTTATTTACTCGTAGATGAGCTTATCTTTCTTGGAATTTTATCTATGGAAATTCTTTGATGCTTTTGTTCCTTTTGTATTTATGTATTATGTTTTATATTTAATTGCGTATGCTGAATTGGGACCACAAATCCAAGCGTAGACTTACAGCTCATTTTTAGTCAAGATTAATTATTTATTATTAGCTCAGTACAAGCTCATAACAGCAATAAAAAACAACACATTTCACCAATCTGTTTTATGCAACATGTTTATTTTTATCACATTTAGGCAATGCTTTTGGGATCTAGATTTATTTAGGGTCTCCTTTAAACCCATTGTGGATTTTGTTTACCCCATCCACCAATGAAGCC
>NW_022315342.1:0-14296 GCF_002776525.5 Piliocolobus tephrosceles
GGGAACGCTCTTAAGAATATGCTGAAAAAGAAATATCCTCCGATAAAAACCAGAAGGAAACATTCTGTGAAACCACTGCAAGTCATATCCAGTCCACTCGCACATGAAAGCTTCCATTTTCTTTGAGCAGTATCCTAACACTGTTTTACGTGAGTCAGCTAAGGACTAATCGGAAGCGGTTTGAGGCTAATGGTGAAAACGAAAATATCTTCAGATAGATATTCGAGAGGAGATTGATGAAGAAATGGTTTGTGATTCATGCATTTCCTACACAGAGTTAAAATTTTCTTCTCCTAGGGGTTTATGGAATCCCGTTGGAAGAAATACCTACCAGGGACATTCAACAGTATATTTACTGCTATGGTGGAAAAGGAAATATCCTCAGACAAAAACAGGAAAGAAACTTTCTGTGAAACTGCTTTGTGACCGTTATGTCTATTCATCTCACATAGATGAAACTGTCCTTCTATTATGCAGTTTTGAAACTGCATCATGGACTGATTCACTAAGGGACATTCTGGATCACATACAGGCTGTTGGAGAAATAGGAGATATCTTCAGATAAGAATTGGAGAGAAACTTTCTGAGGAACTGATTTGTGATGTCTGCATTCCTGTCAGGGAGTTATAACTCTTTTCTAACAAGGCAGTGTTGGAACACTCTTTCTGTAAGAGTGTAAAAGAGATACTTTGCAGCGTATTGAGGACTATGGCAAAATTGAAATATCCGGAAATAAAACCCAGAAAAAAGCCTTCCAAGAAACTGCTGTCTGACGTGTACATTCATTTCAGAGATTAAAGTTTACACTACGTTGCCCCATTTGGAAACTCTGTCTTTGAGGAAATTGTGAAGTGATATTAAGTGACACCCCGAGGCTTGTGGTGAGAAAGGAAATGTCTTCCAATGAAAACCGGAGAAAAACTTTCGGAGCAAGTACTTTGGGATGTGTGTATTCATCTCGTAGATTTAAATTGTTTTTTGGATTGAGAAGTTTTAAATCACTGTTTCTGTGACACCTGAGAAAGGACATTTGGGATCACTCTTAATAATATGCTGAAAAAGAAATACCATCCGATAAAAGACAAAAGGAGACTGTCTGTGAAACTTCTCTAGGTCGCTTCAATTCCACTCGCACAGTTAAGCTTCTATTTTCATTGAGCTGTATTCTAACAATGTTTTTGGTTAATCAGTTAAGGGATACTCGGGAACGATTTGAGGCTTCTGCTGAAGGTGGAAAAGTGTTTAGATAGATAATGGAGGAAGATGTCCAAGGAACGGCCTTGTGATATGTGCATTCTACTCAAAGAGACACATTTTTCTTCTCATAGAAAAATGGGAAATCCCGTTTGGAGAAAAAGTGACCAGGGGAGATTCGGGAGTAAATGAAAGGCTATGGTGAAAAAGGAACCGTACTCAGACAAAAACTGGAAAGATGCTTTCTGTGAAACTACTTTGTGATAGATATGTCTATTTATTTCAAATGGATAAAATTTTCTTTCTATTACACAGTTTTGAAAGTCTGCCATTGATGGATTCACGAACGGATGTTCAGCAGGAGAGTCAGACGTATGGTGAAAAGGGAGTCATCTTCCGATAACAACTGGAGAGATGCTGTCTGAGAAAGTGCTCTGAGATGCGTGCATTCCACTCAGGGATTTACACCTCTTTTCTCATAAGGAAGTGTTTGAACACTGTTCCTGTAAAACTGAAAATGTGACGTTTTGCAGCGCATTGAAGTCTATGGAGAAATGTGAAATATCCTGAAATAAAACCGAGAAAGAGGTATTCCAAGAAACTGCGCTCTGACGTGTGCATTCATTTCAGAGAGTTAACGTTTATCGTACGTTTTCCCGATTGGAAGGTCTGTCTTTGGGAATCTGTGAAGGGATATTAAGTGGTTCCCCCGGGCTTGTGGTGAGAAAGGAAACGTCTTCCAATGAAAACTGCAGAGAAGCTTTCAGAGCAACTGTTTTGTGATATGTGTAATCATCTCGTAGAGTTAAATCATTCTTTGGATTGAGCAGTTTGATATCTCTGTTTCTGTGGAACCCGAGCAAGAACATTAGAGCATGCTCTCAAGAACATGTGAAAAGGAAATACCCTCCAATAAAAAAGAGAAGTAAACACTCTGTGTTACTGCTCTAGGTCTGGTGAATTCCACTCACACAGTTAAGCTTTTGTTTTCATTGAGCAATATTCTAACACTCTTTTAGGTGAGTCAGCTAAGGGATACTCGGGAGCACTTTGAGGCTTACGGTGGAAACGAAAATGTCTCCAGACAGATACTGGAGAGAAGATATCTGAGGACCTCCTTGGTAACGTGTGAATTCCATTCATAAACTTATAGTTTTCTTCTCATAGAGTATTGCGGAACCCCATTTGTAGAAAACGTTACGGGGGACATTCGAGAGTATATGGATGGCTACAGTGAAAGAGGAAATATACTCAGGAAAAAGCTGGAAAGATTCTTTTTGTGAAACTGCTATGTAATAGATATGTCTATTCATCACACATAGAGAAAATTTTCTTTATATTATGTCGCTTTTAAACTGCGTCATGGACAGATTTGTGAAGGGACATTTCAGAGCACATTCAGGCATACGGTGTAAAAGGAGATACCATCAGACAAAAGTGGAGAGAAGCTTTTTGAGAAACTACTTTGTGGTGTTTGCATTTCACTGAGGGAGTTTTAACTCTTTCTTCAAAAGGCAGTGTTTAAACGAGGACCTTCTGAAAGTGAAAAAGTGATATTTTCCAACGTGTTGAAAACTATGGCGAAATGTGAAATATCCTGAAACAAAACCCAGAAAAAAGCGTTCCAAGACAATGCTCTCTAACGTGTGCATTCATTTCAATGCGTTAAAGCTTACAATACAGTGCCCAGTTTGGAAGCTCTGTCTTTGAGGAATCTTTGAGGTGTTATTAAGAGACGCCCGTGGGCTTGTGGTTAGTAAGGAAATGACTTCCGATGAAAACTGGAGAGAAGCTTTTGGAGCAGAAGCTTTGTGATGTGTGTACTCATCTCATAGCGTTACATCATTCTTTGGATTGACGAGTTTGAAATCAATGTTTCTGTGGAAACTGAGAAAGAGCATTTGGGAATGCTCTTAGGAATATGCTGAAAAAGAAAAATCCTCTGATAAAAACCAGAAGGAAACATTCTGCAAAACTGCTCCAGGTCATATCAAGTCCACTTGCACAGTTAAGCTTCCGTTTTCATTGAGCAGTATGTTAACACTGTTTTACGTAAGTCCGCTAAGGGATAATCGGGAACACTTTAAGGCTAACGGTGAAAACGGAAATATCTTCAGATATATACTCCAGAGGAGATTGATGAATAAATGCTTTGTGACTATGCATTACAGACATAGAGTTGAACTTTTTTTTTCATAGCTGTTTATGGAATCTCGTTGAGAGAAATAGCTACCGGGGACATTCTGGAGTATATTTACTGCTATGGTGGAAAAGGAAATATCCTCAGACAAAAACTGGGAAGAAACTTTCTGTGAAACTGCTTTGTGACAGATATATCTATTCAAGTCACATAGATGAAACTGTCTTTCTATTACGCAGTTTTGAAACTTCATCATTGACAGATTCGTGAAGGGACATTAGAGAGCACATACAGGCTGGTGTGGAAAAAGGAGTTATCTTCAGAAAAGAATTGGAGAGAAACGTTCTGAGAAACTGCTTTGTGATGTCTGCATTCCCCTCAGGGAGTTATACCTCTTTTCTTGCAAGACAGTGTTTCAACACTGTTCCTGTAAAAGTGAAAAATGATATTTTGCAGCGTATTGAAGGCTATGGCGAAAATTGAAATGTCCGCCCATAAAACCCAGTGAAAAGCATTCCAAGAAACTGCTCTCTGATGTGTACATTCATTTAATGTGTTAAAGCTGACACTAAGTCACCCAGTTTGGAAACTCTGTCTTTGTATTAATTGTGAAGGGATATTAAGTGACACCAAGAGGCTTGTGGTGAGAAAGGAAACATCTTCCGATAAAAATTGAAGAGAAACTTTCAGAGCAACCGCTTTGTGATGTGTGTATTAATTTCCTGGAGTTAAATCATTCTTTGAATTGATCAGTTTTAAATCGCTGTTTCTGTGATACCTGAGATAGTACACTTGGGAACACTCTTAATGTTATGCTGAAAAAGAAACACCACCCGATAAACACCAGAAGGAAACTGCCTGTGAAACTTCTCTAGGTCGCTTGATTTCCACTCGAACAGTTAAGTTTCTGTTTTCATAGAGCAGTACTCTAACAATGTTTTAGGTTAATCAGCTAAGGGATAGTCAGGAGCGATTTGAGGCTTCCAGTGAAAACGGAAATATCTTTAGATAGATACTGGAGTAAGATTATTGAGGAGTGGCGTTGTGACATGTGCATTCTACTCACAAAGATATATCTTTTTTCTCATAGAGGAATGGGAAATCCCACTTGGAGAAAAAGCGACCAGGGGATATTCGGGTGTATATGAAAGGCCATGATGTAAAAGGAACTATCCTCAGACAGGAACTGGAAAGAAGCTTTCTGTGAAACTGCTTTGTGATAGATATGTCTATTATTTTCACATGGATAAAATTTTCTTTCCATTACAGTTTTGAAAGTGTGCCATGGATGGATTCCTGAAGGGACGTTCACCAGGATATTCAGGCATATGGTGAAAGGGAGTTATCTTCAGATAAAAACTGGAGAGAAGTTGTCTGAGGAAGTGCTTTGAGATGTGTGCATTCCACTCAGGTTTTATACTTCTTTTCTCATAAGGCAGTGTTTGAACACTGTTCCTGTAAAACTGAAACAGTGATATTTTGCGCACATTGCAGGCTATGGTGAAAAGTGAAATATCCTGACATAAAACCCAGAAAGAGGTATTCCACAAAACTGTGCTCTGATGAGTGCATTTATTTCAGAGAGTTAAAGTTTACCGTACATT
This sequence comes from Piliocolobus tephrosceles, assembly GCF_002776525.5. Lineage (NCBI taxonomy): Eukaryota > Metazoa > Chordata > Mammalia > Primates > Cercopithecidae > Piliocolobus > Piliocolobus tephrosceles. Next base: position 4,939 of record NW_022315342.1, read on the forward strand.
GTCCCGTTTGGAAGCTCTGTCTTTGTGGAATCTATGAAGGGATATTAAGTGGTTCTTCTGAGCTTGTGGTGACAAAGGAAACGTCTTCTGATGAAAACTGCATAGAAGTTTTCAAAGGAACTGCTTTGTGATGTGTGTAATCACCTCATAGAGGTAAATCATTCTTTGGCTTGAGCAGTTTGGTATCTCTGTTTCTGTGGAACCTGAGCAGAGACATTTGGGAACGCTCCCAAGAATATATGTAACAGAAACACGTACCAATAAAAAAGAGGAAACACTCTGTGATACTGTTCTGAGTCACATGTATACAACTATCACAGTTAAGATTCTGTTTTCATTGAGCAGTATTCTAGAACTTTTTAGGTGAGACAGCTAAGGGATAATTGGGAGCGCTTTGAGGCTTATGATGAAAACGAAAATATCTTCAGACAGATACTGGAAAGAAGATATCTGATGAGCTGCTTTGTGACGTGTGAATTACACCCATAGAGTTATGGTTTTCTTCTCATAGAGTAATGCAGAATCCCTTTTGGAGAGAATGCCACAGGGGACATTCGAGAGTACATGGAGAGCTATAGTGAAAGAGGAATTATACTCAGGAAAAAACTGGGAAGCAGATTTCTGTGAAACTGCTATGTGATAGATTTGTTTATTCATCTCACATAGAGAAAATTTTCTTTATATTATGCAGTTTTGAAACTGCATCCCAGACAGATTCGCAAAGGGACATTTAGGAGCCAATTCAGGCATACGGCGTAAAAGGAGATATCGTCAGAGAAAAACTGGAGAGAAGCTTTCTGAAAAACTGCTTTCTGGTGTGTGCATTCCACTGAGGGAGTTATACCTCTTTCATCATAAGGCAGTGTTTGAACAAGATTCTTCTGAAAATGAAAAAGTGATATTTTTCAAAGCATTGAAAACTATCACGATAAGTGAAATATCCTGAAATGACACCCGAAAAGAAGAATTTCAAGAAAATGCTCTCTAACGTGTGAATTCATTTCACAGAGTTAAAGCTTACACTACAAGGCCCAGTTTGGACGCTCTGTTTTTGAGGAATCTTTTACGTGTTATTAAGAGGCAACCCTGGGGTGGTTGTGCGTAAGGAAACGACTTCCGATGAAAACTGGACAGAAGCTTTTGGAGCAGCTGCTTTGTGATGTGTGTATTCACCTTGCCACAATACATCATTTTTTGGATTAAGCAGTTTGAAATCAATGTTTCTGTGGAAGCTGAGACAGAATATTTTGGAACTCTCCATAGAATATGCTGAAAAAAAATAACCTCCTACAAAAACCAGAAGGAAACATTCTGTGTACCCGCTCCAGGTCATATGAAGTCCACACACACATTTATGCTTCCCTTTTCATTGAGCAGTATCCTAACACTGTTTTTCGTGAGTCAGCTAAGGGGTAATCGGGAGCGCTTTGAGGCTAATGGTGAAAATGGAAATAGCTTCAGATAGATACTCGAGAGGAGATTGATGAAGAAATGCTTTGTGACATATGCATTACCCACATAAAGTTAAACTTTTCTTCTCATAGGGGTTTATGGAATTCCGTTGGGAGAAAGAGCTCCTGGGGACATTCAGGAGTATATTTTCTGCTATGGTGAAAAAGGAAATATCCTCAGACAAAAACTGGAAAGAAACTTTCTGTGAAACTGCTTTGTGACAGATATGTCTATTCATCTCACACAGATGAAACTGTCTTTCTATTATGCAGTTTTGTAACTGCATCGTGGATCGATTTGCGAAGGGACATTCGGGAGCACATACAGGCTAGTGGGAAAACAGGAGATATCTTCAGATAACAATTGGAGAGAAACTTTTTCAGAAACTACTTTGTGATGTCTGCATTCGACTCAGGGAGTTATACCCCTTCTCATAGATGAATGGGAAATCCCGTTTGGAGAGAAAGTGATCAGGGGACATTCGGGAGTATATGAAAGGCTGTGGTGAAAAAGAACTATCCTCAGACAAAAATTGGAAAGAAGCTTTCTGTGAAACTGCTTTGTGATAGATATGTCTATTCATTTCACATGGATAAAACATTCTTTTCTATTATGCAGTTTTGAAAGTCTGCCATGGAAGGAATCGCAAAGGGACGTTCGACAGGACATTCAGGCGTACAGTGAAAAGGGAGTTATCTTCAGATAAAATGTGGAGAGAGGCTGTCTGAGAAACTGCTCTGAGATGTGTGCATTCCACCCAGGGGTTTATATCTCTTTTCTGATAATGCAGTGTTTGAGCACTGTTCTTGTAAACCTGAAAAAGTGACATTTTGCAGCTCATTGAAGACTATGGCGAAAACTGAAATATCCGGAAATAAATCCCAGAAAAAGCGTTAAAAGATATGGCTCTCTGCCGTGTACATTCATTTCAGAGTGTTAAAGCCTACACTCAGTTGCCCAGCTTGGAAACTCTGACTTTGAGGAGGTTGTGGAGGGGTATTAAGTGACACCCGGAGGCTTGTGGTGAGAAAGGAAACGTCTTCCAATGCAAACTGGAGAGAAAGTTTTGGAGCAACTGCTTTGTGATGTATGCATTCATCTCATAGATTTAAATCGCTTTTTGGATTGAGCACTTTGATATCTCTGTTTCTGGGGAACGTGAGCAGAGACATTTGGGAATGCTCTCAAGAATATGTGAAAAAGCAACACCCTCCAATAAGAAAGAGAAGGAAACACTCTCTGATACCTCTCTAGGTCACGTGAATTCCACTCGCACAATGAAGCTTCTGTTTTCATTGAGCAGTATTCTAACACTCTTTTAGGTGGGTCAGCTAAGGGATACTCTGGAGCGCTTTGAGGCCTACGGTGAAAGCGAAAATATCTTCAAGAGATACTCAACAGAAGATAACTTATGAGCTGCTTTGTGACCTGTGAATTCTACACATAGATTTATAGTTTTCTTCTCATTGAGTATCGCAGAATTCCATTTGGAGAAAATGCTGCAGGGGACATTCCAGAGTATAAGAAGAGTTATACTGCAAAAGGAAATGTACTCAGAAAAAAACTGGAAAGAAGCTTTCTATGAAACTGCTATGTGATAGATATGTCTATTCATCTAACATAGAGAAAATTTTGTGTATATTACGCAGTTTTGAAACTGCGTCATGGACAGATTTGCGAAGGGACACTTGGGAGCACATTGAGGTACACGGTGTTAAAAAAGATATCGTCAGACAAAAACTGGAGAGAAGCTTTCTGAGAAACTGCTTTGTGGTGTGTGCATTCCACTGAGGGTGTTATACCTCTTTCATCATAAGGCAGTGTTTGAACAAGGTTCTTCTGAAAGTGAAAAAGTGATACTTTGCAGCGCATTAAAAACTATTGCGAAAAGTGAAATATCCTGAAATAAAACCCAGAAAGAAGCATTCCAAGAAAATGCTCTCTAACATGTGCATTCATTTCAAAGAGTTAAAATTTACACTACATTTCCCAGTTTGGCAGTTTTGTCTTTGAGAAATCTTTGAGGTGTTATTAAGCGGCGCCCTTAGGCTTGTGGTGAGTAAGGAAACGACTTCCGATGAAAACTGGAGAAAAGCTTTCAGAGCAGCTGCTTCGGATGTGTGTATTCATCTCGTAGCATTACATCATCCTTTGGATTGAGCAGTTTGAAATCACTTTTTCTGTGGAACCTGAGAAAGAACATTTTGGAACACTCTTAAGAATATGCTGAAAAAGAAATATCCTCTGATAAAAACCAGTAGGAAACATTCTGTGAAACCACTCTGGGTCATATAAAGTCCATTCACAGAGTTAAGCTTCCATTTTCATTGAGCAGTATCCTAACACTCTTTTTTTTTTAGTCTCTGAAGTGATATGCTGGAGTGCTCTGAGGCTTTCGGTGAAAAGGGAAACATCTTCAGATAGATACCGGAGAGAAGATTTCCAAGGAGCTCTTTTGTGACATGTGCATTCCACTCACATGTTTACACTTTTTTTCTCCTAGAAGATTGGGGAATCCCGTTTGGAGAAAAAGCTACAAGGGGACATCCAGGAATATAAGGACTGCTATGGTGAAAAATGTAATATCCTCAGAAAAAACTGGAAAGAAGCTTTCTGTGAAGCTGCGTTGTGGTAGATATGTCTATTCACCACCCATAGAAAAAACTTTTTTGTATTATGCAGTTTTGAATCTATGTAATGGACAGAAACATGAAGGGATATAAGGGAGCACATTCAGGACTGTGTGGAAATAGGAGATATCTTCACATAAAAACTGAAGATAAGCATTCTGAAAAACTGCTTTGTGATATGTGCGTTCCACTCAGGGATTTATACCTCTTTTCTCATAAGGTACTTTTTGAACACTGTTCCTGTAAAACTTAAAGAGGGATATTTCATAGCCAATTGAAGACTTTGGTGAAATGTGAAATATCCTGAATTAAAACCAGGAAAGAAGCGTTCTAAGAAACTCCTCTCCGACGTGTGCATTCGTTTCAGAGAGTTAAAGCTTGCACTACGTTGCCCATTTTGGAAGCTTTGTCTTTGAGGAATTTGCGAAGGGATATTAAGTGGTACCCCTGGGCTTGCGATGAGAAAGGAAACGTCTTCCAATGAAAACTGCAGGGAAGTTTTCAGAGCAACTGCTTTGTGATGTGTGTAATCATCTCATAGAATTAAATCATTGTTTGAATGGAACAGTTTGATATCTCTGTTTCTGTGGAACCTGAGCAAGGACATTTGGGAATGCTCTTAAGAATATGTGAAGAAGAAACACCCTCCAATAAAAAAGAGAAAGAAACACTCTCTGATACTGCTCTAGGTCACGTGAATTCCACTCGCAAAGTTAAGCTTCTGTTTTCATTGAGCAGTATTCTAACACTCTTTTAGGTGAGTTTCCTTAGGTATACTCATGAACGCTTTTAGTCTTACGATGAAAATGAAAATATCTTCAGACAGATTCTGGAGAGAAGATATCTGAGGAGCTGCTTTGTGACGTGTGAATTCCACTCATACAGTTACAGTTTTCTTCTCATAGAGTGTTGCGGAATCCCGTTTGGAGAAAACGCTACAGGGAACATTTGAGAGTATATGGACAGCTACGGTGACAAAGGAATTATACTCAGAAAAAAACTGGAAAGAATTGTTCTGTAAAAATATTTTGTTATAGATATGTCAATTCATCTCACATAGAGAACATTTTCTTTATATGACACAGTTTCGAAACTGCGTCAAGGACAGATTAGCCAAGGGAAATTTGGAAGCACATTCTGGCATACGGTGTAAAAGGAGATATCGTCAGACAAAAACTGGAGAGAAGTATTCTGAGAAACCGTTTTGTGGTGTGTGCATTCCACTGAGGGAGTTATACCTCTTTCATCATAAGGCAGTGTTTCAACCAGATCCTTCTGAAAGTGAAAAAGTGATATTTTGCAATGCGTTGAAAACTATTGCGAAATTGAAATATCCTGAAATAAAACACAGAAAGAAGAGTTCCAAGAAAATGCTCTCTAAGCATGCATTCATTTCAGAGAGGTAAAGTTTACACTACATTGCCCAGTTTGGAAACTCTGTCTTTGAGGAATCTTTGAGGTGTTATTAAGAGGCGCCCGTGGGCTTGTGGTGAGTAAGGAAACGACTTCCAATGAAAACTGGAGGGAAGCTTGTGGAGCAACTGCTTTGTTATGTGTGTATTCATCTCGTAGAGTTACATCATTCCTTGGGTTGAGGAGTTTGAAATCAATGTTTCTGTGAAACCTGAGAAAGAACATTTGGCAGCACACTTAAGAACATGCTGAAAAAGAAATTTTCTCCTATAGAAACCAGAAGGAAACATTCTGTGAATCCACTCCAGGTCATATCAAGTCCACTAGCACAGTTAAGCTTCTGTATTCATTGATCAGTATCCTAACACTGTTTTACGTGAGTCAGCTAAGGGGTAATCGGGAGTGCTTTGAGGGTAACAGTGAAAAAGGAAATATTTTCAGAGAGATACTCGAGAGGAGATTGATGAAGAAATTCTTTGTGATGTATGCATTACCCACACAGAGTTAAACTTTTCTCCTCATAGGGTTTTTTGGAATCCCGTTAGGAGAGAGGGCTACCGGGGACATTCAGGAGTATATTTACTGCTATGGTGGAAAAGGAAATATTCTCAGACAAATACTGGAAAGAAACTTTCTGTGAAATTGCTTTGCAACAAATATGTCTATTCATATCACATAGATAAAACTGTCTATTACGCAGTTTTGAAACTGCATCATGGACAGATTTGTGAAGGGACATTCGGGAGCACACACAGGCTGGTGGGGAAACAGGAGATATCTTCAGATAACAATTGGAGACAAACTTTCTGATAAACTGCTTTGTGATGTCTGCATTCCACTGAGGGAGTTATACCTTTTTTCTCACAAGGCAGTGTTTGAACACTGTTCCTGTAAAAGTGAAAAAGAGACATTTTGCAAAGCATTGAAGACGATGGAGAAAATTGAAATATCCGGAAATAAAACCCAGAAAAAAGCATTAAAAGAATCTGCTCTCTGACGTGTACATTCACCTCAGAATGTTAAAGCTCACGCTAAGTTGCCCCGTTTGGAAACTCTGTCTTTGAGGAAATTGTGAAGGCATATTAAGTGACACCTGGAGGCTTGTGCTGAGAAACAAAACGTCTTCCAATGAAAACTGGAGAGAAACTTTCAGAGCAACTGCTTTGTGATGTGTGTATTCATCTCATAGAGTTAAATCGTTCTTTGGATTGAGCAATTTTAAATCGCTGTTTCTGTGATATCTGAGAAAGTACATTTGGGAACGCTCTTAATAATATGCTGTAAAAGAAATACAATCCGGGCCTGGCACGGTGGCTCAAGCCTGTAATCCCAGCACTTTGGGAGGCCGAAATGGGTGGATCACAAAGTCAGGAGATCGAAACCATCCTGGCTAATATGGTGAAACCCGGTCTCTACTAAGAATAACAAAAAAACACACGAGCGAGGTGGCTGGTGCCTGCTGTCCCAGCTACTGTGGAGGCTGAGGCAGGAGAATGGTGTAAACCCATGAGGTGGAGCTTACAGTGAGCTGAGATCCGGCCACTGCACGGCAGCCTGTGCAACAGAGCGAGACTCTGCCCCCCCCCCAAAAAAATAGATAACATCCGATAAACGCCAGAAAGAAACTGTCTGTGAAATTTCTCTTGGTCTCTTGAATTCCACTCACACAGTTAAGCTTCTGATTTCATTGGGCAGCATTCTAACAATGTCTTAGTTTAATCAGCTATGGGATACTCGGGAGCGATTTGAGGCTTCTGGTGAATATGGAAATACCTTTAGATAGATACTGGAGGAAGATTTACCGGATGAGGCCGTGTGACGTGTGCATTCTACTCACAGAGATATACTTTTCTTCTCAAAGTGGAATGGGAAATCGCTTTTGAAGAAAAAGCGACCAGGGGATATTCGGGAGCATATGAAAGGCTATGGTGATAAAGGAACTATCCTAGGACAAAAACTGTAAAGAAGCTTTCTGTGAAACTGCTTTGAGGTAGATATGTCTATTCATTTCACATGAATAAATCTTTCTTTCTATTACACAGTTTTGACAGTCTGCCATGGACGGATTCCTGAAGGGACTTTCAGCAGGACATTCATGCATACGATGAACAGGGAGTTATCTTCAGATAAAAACAAGAGAGAAGCTGTCTGAGAAATTTCCTTGAGATGTGTGGATAACACTCAGGGATTTATACCTCTTTTCTCATAAGGCAGTGTTTGAACACTCTTCCTGTAATACTGAAAAAGTGACATTTTGCAGTGCATTGAAGCCTATGGCAAAAAGTCAAATACCCTGAAATAAAACCCTGAAAGAAGGATTCCAAGAAACTGCACTCTGAAGTGTGCATTCATTTCAGAAAAATTAGAGTTTACACTATGTCGCCCCGTTTGGAAACTCTGTCTTTGATAAATCTGTGAAAGATTATTAAATGGCACCCAGAGGATTGTGGTGAGAAAGAAACACCTTCCGATGAAAACTGGACAGAATCTTTGGGAGTAACTGCTTTGTAATGTGTGTATGCATATCATAGAAGTAAATCATTCCTTGGATTGACCAGTTTGAACACACTGTTTCTGTGGAACCTGAGAAAGGATATTTGGGAACGCTCTTAATAATATTAAGCTGAAAAAGAAATACCCACCGATAAAAAACAGAAGAAAACTTTCTGTGAAACTGCTCTTTGTCACATGAAGTCCACTGGCACAGTTAAGCTTCGGTTTTCATTGAGCAGTATTCTAACACTGTTTTTTTAGTCTGTGAAGTGATATGTTGGAGCGCTCTGAGGTTTTCGGTGAAAAAGGAGACATCTTCAGATACATAGCAGAGAGATTTCTGGGGAGCTGCTTTGTGACATGTGCATTACACTCACAGGGTTATATTTCTTTTCTCCTAGAAGATTGGGGAATCCCGTTTGGAGGAAAAGCTACAAGGTGACATTCGGGAATATAGGGACTGCTATGGTGAAAAAGGAAATATCATTAGACAAAAATGGGAAAGAAGCTTTCTGTGAAACTGCGTTGTGGTAGATATGTCCACTCACCTCCCATAGATAAAGCTTTTTTCTACTACACAGCTTTGAAACTACATAATGCACGGAAACACGATGGGACGTTAGGGGGCATATTTAGGCCTATGGTGAAATAGGAGATATCTTCACATAAAAACTGGAAAGAAGCTTTCTGAGAAACTGCTTTGTGATGTGTGCATTCCACTCTGGGAAATTTACCTCTTTTCTCATAGGGCACTATTTGAACACTCTTCTGGTAAAACTGAAAAAGGGTTATTTTGCAGTGAATTGAACACTTTGGTGAAATGTGAAATAGCCTGAATTAAAATCAGGAAAGGAGTGCTCCAGGAAACGCCTCTCTGACGTGTGCATTCATTTCAGAGAGTTAAAGGTAACATTATGTTGCCCAGTTTGGAAGCTCTGTCTTTGAGGAATTTGTGAAGGGATATTAAGTGTTTCCCCTGGGCTTCTGGTGATAAAGGAAACGTCTTCCGATGAAAACTGCAGAGAAGTATTCAGAGCAACGGCTTTGTGATGTGTGTATCCGTCTATAGAGTAAAATCATTCTTTGGCTTGAGCAGTTTGCAATTCTGTTCCTACGCAACCTGAGCAGAGACATTTGGGAACGCTCTCAAGAATATGTGAAAAAGAAACACCTTCCAATAAAAAAGAGGAGGAAACACTCGGTGATACAGCTCTAGGTCACGTGAATACAACTATCACAAGTAAGCTGCTGTTTTCATTGAGCAGTATTCTAACACTCTTTTAGGTGAGTCAGCTAAGGGATACTCGGGAGCGCTTTGAGGCTTACAGTGAAAACGAAAACATCTTCAGACAGATACTGGAGAGAAGATA
>NW_022315342.1:14306-15540 GCF_002776525.5 Piliocolobus tephrosceles
GAAATCCTGCTTGGAGAAAAAGCGACCAGGGGATATTCGGGTGTATATGAAAGGCTGTGGTGAAAAAGAAACTATCCTCAGACAGAAAGTGGAAAGAAGCTTTCTGTGAAACTGCATTGTGATAGATATGTCTATTCATTTCACATAGGTACAACTTTGTTTCCATTACGCAGTTTTGAAAGTGTTCCATGGACGGATTCCTGAAGGGACGTTCGCCAGGATATTCAGGCATACGGTGACATGGAGTTATCTTCAGATAAAAACTGGAGAGAAGCGGTCTGAGATGTTTGCATTCCACTCAGGGTTTTATACCTCTTTTCTCACAAGGCAGTGTTTGAACACTGTTCCTGTAAAACTGAAACTGTGATATTTTGCATGCATTGAAGATTATGGCGAAAAGTGAAATATTCTGACATAAAACCCAGAAAGAGGTATTCCACAAAACTCCGCTCTGACGTGTGCATTCATTTCAGAGAGTTAAAGTCTACCGTACGTTGTCTCGTTTAGAAGCTCAGTTTATGTGGAAGCTGTGAAGGGATATTAAGTGGTTCCCCTGAGCTTGTGGTGACAAAAGAAACGTCCTCCGATGAAAACTGCAGAGAAGCTTTCAGAGCAACTGCTTTGTGATGTGTGTAATCATCTCATAGAGGTAAAACATTCTTTGGCTTGAGCAGTGTTCTATCTCTGTTTCTGTGGAACCTGAGCAGAGATATTTTGGTACGCTCTCAAGAATATATGTAATAGAAACACCTTCCAACAAAAGAGAGAAGGAAACACTCTCTCTGTGATACTGTTATAAGTCACGTGTATACAACTATCACAGTTAAGCTTCTGATTTCATTGAGCAGTATTCTAACACTCTTTTAGTTGAGTCAGCTAAGGGATACTCGGGAGCACTTCGAGGCTTAAGGTGGAAACGAAAATATCTTCAGACAGATACTGAAGAGAAGATATCTGAGGAGCTGCTTTGTGACGTGCGAATTCCACTCATAGAGTTATATTTTTCTTGTCATAGAGTATTGCAGAATCCCTTTTGGAGAGAATGCCACAGGGGACAATCGAGAGTACATGGACAGCTATAGTGAAAGAGGAATTATACTCAGGAAAAAACTGGAAAGAAGCTTTCTGTGAAACTGCTATGTGATAGCTATGTCTATTTATCTCACATAGAGATAATTTTCTTTATTTTCTTCCATTTGTTTGTGTCCTCTTTGATTTCACTGAGCAGTGGTTT
>NW_022315345.1:0-4123 GCF_002776525.5 Piliocolobus tephrosceles
ATACCCGAGACTGGGAAGAAAAAGAGGTTTAATTGAACATACAGTTCCACATGGCTGGGGAGGCCTCAGAAACATGGCAGGAGGCAAAAGGTACTTCTTAACATGGTGGCAGCAAGAGAAAATGAGGAAGAAGCAAAAGCATAGACCCCTGATAAACCCTTCAGATCTCGTGAGACTTCTTCACTATCACGAGAATAGCACAGGAAAAACCAGCCCCCATGATTCAATTACCTCCTCCTAGTTCCTTCCCACAACACATAGGAATTCTGGGAGATACAATTCAAGTTGAGATTTCAGTGGGGACACAGCCAAATCATATTAAGCTATATGAAGCTAAAACCAGGTACTATGGGTGTTCACTAGATTTCTGGTTCTCATGAAGGTGTTTTCTCTGTGTAGATATTTGTTAAATTAGTGTCCTTGCAAGAGGGCCAGGGGAACAATCGGTGAAGCATTCTATTCTGCCATCTTGCTCCTCCTGTAGATCTGTAGTATATTTTGAAATATATCTTTGTAGGATATTTTGACGTCAGGTAGTGTGATGCCTCTTGGTGTGTTCTTATACTCTTATACGGGCCCAGTTTGTAGAGTCCTAAAGCAATTATAATAATAACATCAAAGGTCACTGATCAGAAATCACCATAACAGATATAAGAATGATGGAAAAGTTTGAAATACTGTGAGAATTACCAAAATGTGACACAGGGACATGAAGTGGGCACATGCTGTTGGAAAAATGACACTGACATGCTCAACAGACAGTTGCCGGAAACCTTCAATTTATATATTAAAAAATACACAATATCTATGAACACAATAAAGTGCATCACAATAAAACAAGGTCGACCTGTACCTGCCAGTACTCAGGTAATTAGTTTACTAGGAATAAGTAATAATAGCTAGAAAAACTAATTAAACACAAAAATTTTAAAAACACTATCTTCTCAGGACACAAAAAAATGGAAAGATAGTCCATGCTCATAGAGTGATAGGATTAATATCGTTAAAATGACAATACTCCCCAAAGCGATTTGCAGATTCAATGCAATCCTTATCAAAGTACCAATGATATACTTCACAGAAATAGGAAAATACTTATAATATTCATATGAAACCATAAAAGACCTCAAATAGCCAAAGCAACCCTGAACAAAAAGCAGAAAGCCAGAGGCATCACACTACCTGACTTCAAAATTTACTACAAAACTACAGTAAACCAAGCAGCATGGTACTGGCATTAAAACAGACACAGAGACAAATGGAACAGAATACAGAACCCAGATATAAAGCCACATGCTTACAACCAACTCAACTTCAACAAAGACACCAAGAACATACAATGCTGAAAAGACAGATATTTCAATAAACAGTGGTAGGAAAGCTGGATAAGTATACACAGAAGAATGAAGTTAGACTCCTATCTCTCACCACACACAAAAAGCAAATAAAGACTTGAATCTGGTTGGGCATGGTGACTCAAGCCTGTAATCCCAGCACTTTGGGAGGCTGAGGCAGACAGACCACTTAAGGTCAAGGGTTTGAGACCAGCCTGGTCAACATGATAAAGCCCCATCTCTACTAAAAATACAACAATTAGCCAGGCATGGTGGTGCATCCCTGTAATCCCAGCTACTCAAGAGGCTGATGCATGAGAATCGCTTGAACCCAGGAAGTGGGGGTTACAGTGAACCGAGATTGTGCCATCGCACTCCAGCCTGGTCCTGGGCGACAGAGCGAGACTCTTCCTCAGACAAAACAAAAACAAAAAAAGACTCAAAACTATGACCTGAAACTGAAACCACCAGAAAAAAACATTGGGGAAATGCTCCAGGACATCAGTCTGGGCAAAGATTTCTTGAGTAAGACCTCAAAAGCACAGGAGCCAAAGTAAAAGTAAACCGTTGGGATTACATCAAGTTAAAAAGCTTCTGCATAGCAAAGGAAATTATCAACCACGTGAAGAGACAACCCACAGAATGATAGAAAATATTTGCAAAATATCCATCTGATAAGGGATTCATAACCAGAATACATAAGGAGCTCGAAAAACTTAATAAACAATATGATTGAAAAATGGACAAATAATCTGAATAGGCATTTCTCAAAAGAAGACACACAAATGGCCAGCAGGCATATGAAAATACACTCATCACAAATCATCAGATAAATACAAATCAAAACCACATTACAGTATCATCTCACCCCAGTTAAAATGGCTTTGATCAAAAGGACAGGCATGAAAGGATGCTAGCAAGGAGGTGGAGAAAGGGGAACCCACCTCGTACACTGTTAGTGGGAATGTATATTACTGTAGCCACTATGGAGAACAGTATGGAATTCCTCAAAATCCTAAAAATATAACTACTATATGATCTGAGTATTCCACTGCTGGAATACTTGCTCACATGTATTGCAGCACAAGTCACAATAGCCAAAATATGGATTTAGCCTAAATGCCCATTAACGGACAAATGGATAAGGAAAATGTGGTATATGTACACAATGGAATATTATCCAGCCATAAGAAGAATGATACACGGTCATTTGCAGCAATATGGGTGGAACTGGAGGCCATTATGTTAAATAAAATAAGCCAGACACAGAAAGACAAATATTGCATGTTTTCATTCATACATGGGAGCTAAAAAAGTGGTTCTCATGAAGATAGCGACTATAGTGATAGTTACCAGAGGCCAGAAGGGGAAGGGGGGATGAAGGGGAAATAAAAGAATATAAATATATTTATTACCACTGAACTGCACACTTACAAGTGGTAAAGAGGGTACATTATATACATATATTTTACCTCGATAAAAATAAATTTTAAAAATAAAATCACTTTCTTCTCACCACTTACTGCTGAATTATTGCTGGAATAATGAATTAGTACTACAGGTAAGTCATGTACCTAAGTAAGTAGTAAAATAGAGACAACAAGAATAGTTCAGTGGAATGTAGAACATAGGGAATCTAGTCTGGTGAGATATAATTTTGTTGGTGTTGAGTTAATATACAAGTTCTACTTAACTGGGCTTTCCCATGAAACCGGTTACACAGAAACAGCTAACAATCATTACAATACCAAGTGAACCTGACCCTGAAACTCATGTTCTTTGCAAGTCTCAATTATTGGTTTTAGTTGAGATAAGAACTTAAAAGGATAGGTGCTGAGTGTTACCCAGGAAAAAAAGTTACATAGAATAACTGGAGATAACTTGAATATCTACGTGATGCCAGGAAAAAGGAAAATCCTTCCTTATCATTCTACTATTTTTTGTTGGAATAATAAATTACCACAGACATCTGGTGGTAAACATGTAATTAGCAACCTAAAGACAGCTAGAATTAGCCAGACCAAGTAATTGATCCCAGGAAGCTGAAGATAACTGGCCTATACCAGGGAGTTCAGTAACCATTTTCCTCAATGCAAAATTCCAACCTCATGTTAGAAATATTACCTCATACAATAGATATCTACTTTATCCAAGTGAGTAATTAACTAGAGATAACTCCACGAAGCCAGTACCTGGAATAAACAAATTCTTCTGAATACTACTACTTATGTCTCTGTGACATAAAACTAAACATTTAGTGGTACCTAGGCAAACAGCTGAATAAACAACTAGCAATTACTAGGAAAACTGCTTGAACATAGAAGGTTTAATAACCATTCTAGTCAATTCTGTGTGCTTACTTTTTTAGGATTGTTGATTAGGTACTATGGATATGGTAACTAGAGTTACCTGGGTAAGAGTTAAATACAGAATCCTTCATAAAACTAGAATAACTGATTGAAGAAAAGAAGTATAACATTGCATTCTCCTCAACATTTCTCACTTCTTCTTGGAGTAATGAGTTAGTTCTGTCAATGGGTACTAGTACCTAGGTAATTACAAAGCAAAAAATAAGAAGAGATGTGTAGAATAAATATTTGATACCAGAACGGTGAAAAAAAAAAACATTCTTTTCAAACAGAAACTCTAATTTCCTGTGTGATTAATGAGTTACAATTAGTACTGGAGATATCTGTATGAGATGTGGATTTCATTTTGGGGGAGGGGCACATACTCCACAGATGAACTGCTGGGTCATATGGTAGATCTATTCTGATTTTCCAAGGAAC
>NW_022315346.1:0-24540 GCF_002776525.5 Piliocolobus tephrosceles
GACCTTTCTCTCTGGCTGCCCTTAAGATTTTTTCCTTCATTTCAACTTTGGTGAATCTGGCAATTATGTGTCTTGGAGTTGCTCTTCTGGAGGAGTATCTTTGTGGCGTTCTCTGTATTTCCTGAATTTGAATGTTGGCCTGCCCTGCTAGGTTGGGGAAGTTCTCCTGGATGATATCCTGTAGAGTGTTTTCCAATTTGGTGCCATTTTCCCCCTCACTTTCAGGCACCCCAATCAGACGTAGATTTGGTCTTTTGACATAATCCCATACTTCTTGCAGGCTTTGTTCATTTCTTTTTCTTCTTTTTTCTTTTGGTTTCTCTTCTCACTTCATTTCATTCATTTGATCCTCAATCGCTGATACTCTTTCTTCCAGTTGATCGAGTCGGTTACTGAAGCTTGTGCATTTGTCACGTATTTCTCGTGTCATGGTTTTCATCTCTGTCATTTCGTTTATGACCTTCTCTGCATTAATTAGTCTAGCTGTCAATTCTTCCACTCTTTTTTCAAGATTTTTAGTTTCTTTGCGCTGGGTACGTAATTCCTCCTTTAGCTCTGAGAGGTTTGATGGATTGAGGCCTTCTTCTCTCATCTCATCAAAATCATTCTCTGACCAGCTTTGATCCATTGCTGACGATGGGCTGTGCTCCTTTGCAGGAGGAGATGCGCTCTTATTTTTTGAATTTCCAGCTTTTCTGCCCTGCTTTTTCCCCATCTTTGTGGTTTTATCTGTCACTGGTCTTTGATGATGGTGACGTACTGATGGGGTTTTGATATAGGTGTCCTTCCTGTTTGATAGTTTTCCTTCTGACTGTCAGGACCCTCAGCTATAGGTCTGTTGGAGATTGCTTGAGGTCCACTCCAGACCCTGTTTGCCTGGGTATCAGCAGCAGAGGTTGCAGAAGATAGAATATTGCTGAACAGCGAGTGCACCTGTCTGATTCTTGCTTTGGAAGCTTCCTCTCAGGGGTGTACTCCACCCTGTGAGGTGTGGGGTGTCAGACTGCCTCTAGTGGGGGATGTCTCCCAGTTAGGCTACTCAGGGATCAGTGACCCACTTGAGCAGGCAGACTGCCCCTTCTCAGATCTCAACCTCCGTGTTGGGAGATCCACTGCTCTCTTCAAAGCTGTCAGACAGAGTCGTTCGCGTTTCATAGGCTTCTGCTCCTTTAGCTGAGCCCTGTCCCCAGACCAGTTGGTATCTCATTGTGGTTTTAATGTGCAGTTCTCTAATGACCAGTGATGTTGAGCTTTTTTTCATATGTTTGTTGGCCACATAAATGTCTTATTTGAAAAGTGTCTGTTCATATCCTTTGCCCACTTTTTGATGTGGTTGTTTGATTTTTTCTTGTAAATGTGTTTGAGTTCTTTGTAGGTTCTGGATATTAGCCCTTTGTCAGATGGATAGATTGCAAAAATTTTCTCCCATTCTGCAGGTTGCCTGTTCATTCTGATGATAGCTTCTTTCACTGTGCAGGTCTTTAGGTCCCATTTGTCAATTTTGGCTTCTGTTGCCATTGCTTTTAGTGTTTTAGTCATGAAATCTTTACCCATGCCTATATCCTGAATGGTATTGCCTAGGTTTTCTTCTAGGATTTTTATGGTTTTAGGTCTTATGTTTATGTCTTTATTTTTGTATAAGGTGTAAGGAAGGGGTCCAGTTTCAGTTTTCTGCATATGGCTAGCCAGTTTTCCCAACACCATTTATTAAATAGGGAATCCTTTCCCCATTGCTTGTTTTTGTCAGGCTTTTCAAAGATCAGATGATTGTAGATGTGTGGCATTATTTCTGAGGCCTCTGTTCTGCTCCATTGATCTATATATCTGTTTTGGTACCAGTATCATGCTGTTTTGGTTACTGTAGCATTGTAGCATAATTTAAAGGCAGGTAGCGTGGTGCCTCCAGCTTTGTTCTTTTTACTTAGGATTGTCATGGCTATACGGGCTCTTTTTTGTTTCCATTTGAAATTTAGAGTAGTGTTTTTCTAATTCTATGGAAAGTCAATGGTAGCTTGATGGGGGTAGCATGAGTATCTAAATTACTTTGGGCAGTATGGCCATTTTCATGATATTGATTCTTCCTATCCATGAGAATGGAATGTTTTTCCATTTGTTTGTGTCCCCTCTGGTTTCCTTGAGCAGTGGTTTGTAGTTCTCCTTGAAGAGGTCCCTCACATCCCTTGTAAGTTGTATTACTAGGTATTTTATTCTGTTTGTAGCAATTGTGAATGGGAGTTCACTCATGATTTGACTTTTTGTCTATTATTAGTGTATAGGAATGCTTGTGATTTTTACACATTGATTTTTTTATCCTGAGACTTTGCTGAAGTTGCTTCTCAGCCTAAGGAGATTTTGGAACGAGACAATGGGGCTTTCTAAATATACAATCATGCCATCTGCAAACAGAGACAATTTTTTTTAGCTTTAGAAATAACCTATTAAAAGTGATTGATGAATGGACACCTACCTACACACTGAAATACTAACAGTTCTCAAAATATGCCAAACTCAGTCATGTCTCCTCCTCTGCATATGGCTCACATCTGTGACTTCTTAGAAAGAACTTTTCTCCCTGATTTGCTTGACCAAGACTTATGCATGCTTCAACGCAAGCATCAACTTCTCGTAGGTTTTGTGGAATACTATCCCACCCCACTTCCCAAACCATGATACAATCAAATTCCCTGGGCCCAGTGCCATTTTCAAAGCATACTTTATGATAACATTTAATAATTAATGTACAATTGAATGAACAATGTTGTTCTAGAGCAGGAAATAGATGTGTATTAAATGTGTTTGAGAATGTTGGGAGAAGGAGCTATTACAG
Source organism: Piliocolobus tephrosceles (assembly GCF_002776525.5). Classification (NCBI taxonomy): domain Eukaryota; kingdom Metazoa; phylum Chordata; class Mammalia; order Primates; family Cercopithecidae; genus Piliocolobus; species Piliocolobus tephrosceles. Next base: position 2,828 of record NW_022315346.1, read on the forward strand.
CTGTGGCTGACTCAGACTGACTGGCTGGACTATCAGATTCAATGATCTTGACCAACACTCTGCAGTAGACATTGTGAGTGCTCCACTCAGATCTCTTTATATCCATTTCTCTTTTCTTTGTCACCCTTCCCCTCATTTGCTATGCTTGCGTTTCTAAAGGCCAAGCCTGCCTCCCAGAGAGAAAGGGGGACAAGGCCTGGAAGGTCATGTTCTCCTCCTCTTTCTTTAGTATGGCCTTTCTCAGAGACAGGCTGAAACCTAGAGTGGAGTGTAATAGCCCAGCTCCCACTTTTAATGAGGATAAGGTCTTAGAAATTCAGGCTGAAGCCAAGACTTTCCTCTGAAATCATCCTGTTGCCTGGCTCTTCTCCTTCCTTGTCCTCCTCATGCAGTCTTGTTACTGGTTCCCCAAGGAACACTTCAGTAATAAAACCTTTGCACATGAAAACATGTATTACGGTCTGCTTATTCAAAATCTGCCTTGGAAACATGAACTGATCCTTTAAAATTATTGTTTATTTTATCAAAAACAATTCTCATCTAAAGACCACAGTAATACAAGGGCCTCATATTGTAAATCAACAGTGACCACAAATCCTCCCTTTTCATTCTTTTATCCTAGACAGAATGGGTATCCTTTTTGCATGGTTTAACTGTAAGGCATGTTTTTTCACATCACTAAACAATGTACTGCTCTTACTTTATAGATCAGATTTTGTACCACCCACTTCCTAGGAGATACTAGGAAACAACTCATGTGTAATTTTCCCATAGAAAGCTTCCATCCCCGTCCTCTGAAAAGCTTTATGTTTTTGCTTATTTTTTTACTTGTTTTTATTTTGGTCACCTCTACAACTTAAAGCCCAATTCTTAGACCATTATCTTTTCATCTGTTGAAAACTTTCGAGATCTGCATTCCTAGAATCGTCTCTTCTTCATGGGAAATCCCTTCTAGACTCTTTGATCTGCTCCCATTTGAACTTGCCAGGTCACCTTGCTGTCAGCACAGGACTTGCTTTTCCTGCTCTATTGAATTCACATCTTCCTTTTAATTAAATGAATCTCTTATTTCATGAAACTATAGACTCAAGTAATTTCCTAAGTGTACAAAGAAGGTAATTGTATTTTCATGTTGAAATTATCTTTATTCTGTCTTCTCATTTTATTGTAGCTTGACAGTATGTTCTATTCTAGGTTGAAAATATTTTCCTCTCACAATTCTGAAGGTATCTTTTCATTGTCTTTTTATATTCATTGTTGTTAAGAAAAAGGCTGAGCTTATTCAATTTTTCATATCTTCATAAATGACTATTATTTTTTCTTTTTTGAGAATCTTAGGGCCTTTATCCTTAGCATTCTGCAATTTAAAATTTATCCATAGAACTTTTTTTTATTTTTATGCATCTTGCCTTTAATTTGACCATGTATTCCTTCAGATATCAGAAATTTTCATAAATTAATTATTGAATAAATTTTTCCCCATCATTTTTTTCCTAGTCTTCTGAGACTTCTATATGGTGCATCCTCTTTGCTTCTAATTTCTTTCCTCATTTTCTGTGTCATCTTTTGTCATATCCTCTAGACATTTCTTTACCTTACTCTCCTGTATCATTTATCTTTTGTTTTATTTTGAAAATGGTATTTTAATATCAAGTTTCATAACTTTTCTGTTTCGTAGTATCCTGTTCTTGTCTATACATAAAATGCATATATTTTCCTGCACCTATTTTTAAAGTTTTTTCTTTTCTTTTAATTATCAGTGCTTTTCATGTTGCAGGGTTTCTTCAAAATTCTATGGATCCTTCATTTGGGATTTATATTTATGTGTAGAGCAACAGAAGGGCCAACGTGCTCACAATTTGTAGACAGGCTATTGACAGGGAGGCTCCACGTGATTGTGCTCCTGCGTGGAGCTGGTGGCTGTGCCAGGGGAGCCCTTAATGTCAGATTAGGGAGGGCTCTCCTCAGCAGGGCCTTTACACAGACATGAAATACAGGAGAATATTTTGTCTAGCCCTAGATTCTTGACCATAAGTTGCTTTGTCTGTTACATGAATTGAACTACTCCCATGGATGTGTATTTATTTACGCCCACAATTTAAGTTTGGATGCTCACTCTGGCCCACACTGAAGCAAAGATTTCTGAATTTAAAGTGCTGCTGAAGCTCTGCTGGCAGCTGGGTATCCTCTGTGACTATTGCCCCAGGATGCATGCCCAAGGCTGGGACTGAATCTTTCGATGGTACTTCTGACCCTTTCCATCTTCAAATAATTGTTGAAACTTTTTGTCCCAATATATGCTATATTTTTCCTCTATATACATACCTATGATAAAGTTCAATTTGTAATTTATGAACAATAACAGATTGACAAATTAACAAATAAAATGGAACAGTTATAACAATATGCCAGGATCACTACTCTTGGGCTTTGGGACCATTCTCTTCTATGCTCTGTTAAGGGTTAACGTCATTTTATACATTCCATTTTTATCTTTTTATGGAATACTGGAAAGGAGAAGCAATGATGTAGTGTTTCTATCTGCCTTCTTTACTTTCAGAAATTTACAACTTCTACCATTACTGTTATTACTACTATGGATTCTAGTTATGGTACTGCTATTAGCATGTAAGTGGATCTAATATTGGTTTACAGTATTGTTTTAGCCAGATCAGGCTGCAGTAACAAAATACCATAAACTGGGTGGCTTGTAATCAACAGACATTTATTTCTCATAACTCTGCAGGCTAAGAACTCCAAGATCAAAGTCCCAGCAAGTCTGGTGTTTGGCTGGCTTCTTGGCTTGTGGATGACTGTCTTCTTTTTCTGCCCTCACATGGCCAAGAGAAGCACACGGTTTTGTAAGGGCACTAATCCCATTCATAAGAACTTCACCCTTATGACCTGATCGCCTCTCGGAAGCCCCACCTCCCAATACCATTACATTAAAGGTGGGGTTTCAAGATATCAGTATTGGGGGGAACACAAATTTTCAGTCTGTACGAAGTATTTTGTGGCAAGGAGTTTTTTTTAAAGTCCTTGTGTATTTTCTCATTTTTTAATCACCTGACCTTAATAACGTATTACTATCTCCAGTAAACATAAAAGGAAATAGAGATTCAGAGAGGTACTGACAGAGCTCGAATTTATAATTAATTCTCTTTGACTATAAAGGCCATGCCCATGCTATTATGTTAAGTTAAGGTTATTCTGTGCTTCACAGCAGGTAATGTGTATGGTTTCTTTTAATTGTTTGCAAATTTGCGAACTATTAAGTGACATCATTTGCAAAATAATGAGGTTACTTGATCTAGATGTTTTCCTGAAGTTTATTTTGTTTTCTGTATAGATGTTGTCTTTTTATGTTTTTACTCGTATTGCATTTATAGCAAATGCTAACAAACTGGAAATATATTCTCTCTAGGAATCTTGCACATTTGAAATGTATGGTAAAATGTAAGCTGGAACAACCACCCTGTATGTTCTAATTACTGATAAACAGAATTCTCTAAGGCATCAGACACAACGTCTTAAGATCACTTTATATATTAATATATTTTTTCCCTGTTTTGTAAATATTATCAGAACATCCACTGATAGGCATTTTGGCAAAATTTATTTTGAAAGTATTTTATGAATTTGTTTTCTAAAACATTGGCATTTATAATATCTAAATATAGCAATGTACTTATTTTAGGTTAGGGTCTCTTAAACCGACTCATTCTACAGTCTTGTCTGTACATGTATACAGTAATCCACCCTTCTCCATTGAGGATAATTTCCAAGACCCCCAGTGAATGCCTGAAATTGCAGATGGTACTGCACCCAATATATGCTATATTTTTCCTCTCTATACATATCTATGATAAAGTTCAATGTATAATTTATGCACAATAAGAGATTGACAAATTAACACATAAAATGGAACAATTATAACAATATGCCAGGATCACTACTCTTGGGCTTTGGGGCCATTATTAAGTCTAATAAGGGTTAATCAAACACAAGTACTGCAAAAAAGGGACTGTTGATCTGATAACCCAGATAGCTACAAAATGATTATCAGGTTTATAGAGTACAGCCTGGATATGTTTTACAAAGGAATGACTTATGTCCCAGGTGAAATGAGGAAACAACATGACATTCAATCCAACTACTCAGAATGATGCACAATGTCAAACTTATGACTTGTTTCTGCAATTTTTCATTTAATCTTTTTGGACTATGGGTGACCTCGGGATAACTGAAACCACAGAAAGCAAAACCACAAATAAGAAGGGACAATGGGCCAGGTGTGGTTGCTCACACCTGTAATCACATCACTTTGGGAGGCCAACGTGGTTGGATCACCTGAGGTCAGGAGTTCGAGACTAGCCTGGCCAATATGGTGAAACCCTGTCTCTACTAAAAATACAAAACTTAGCCAGGCATGGTGGTGGGCACCTGTAATCCCAACTACACGGGAGGTTGAGGCAGGAGAATCACTTGAACCCAGGAGAAGGAAGTTGCAGTGAGCCGAGACTGTGCCATTGCACTCCAGCCTGGGCAACAAGAGCAAAACCCCATCTCAAAAAAAAAAATAAATAAATAAGTAATTGTACTTATGAGCATTGAGTTTCAAAGCAGGTATTTTATATCCTTCTTTTGATGATATAGATTAATGACAAAGAAAAATAAAAATAAGTCTACAAGGGACATGTAAAATAACATTTTTACACAGATTTAAATTTAATTTCTTCCTAATTTCATTTTTGCGACAGAGTCTCACTCTGTCCCCCAGCCTGTTGGCCAGGCTGGTCTCTAAATCCTGGCCTCAAGTCATACACCTGCCTCAGCCTCCCAAATTACTGGGATCACAGGTGTAAGACACTGCTCCTGGCCCCTAATTTTCTTTTCAATTCCTTAGTTGTGACCTTGTGAAGGTTCTTAATCTCTATGCGCTTTCATATTCCTCATTTTCAAAATGAGAGAATTGAAATACACAGTTTAATTTCTTCAAAATGTACTCCTTTTGTTAGAAATGCTATGCAGAAGTCAAACATTTAAAAAATTAGATAAAAGCAGAGCTCCTCTGATTGAAGCAAGGTGGACGCAGGTGTGAGGAAGAGACAGGAGTTCAGCTTTTTTCTTCAACTCATTGCACATGGCAGCTTCAGAGGTACCTCGGTAAACCTTAGAGGACTAATAACTAGGCACAAATGTAATGTATAAGTATGTTTCAGTCTCTAAATTTTGCAACATGTTGAACACAGAGTGATGAGTTTTGAAGAAAGAGGAAAATAAGAAAAACCACCAATGGAAATAGAAAAATATTAAAGTGATTGGATTGTTCATACCTCCATTCCACTGGTTTTTGTTGTTGTTCTTTTTTTTTTCCTTCCTCCTATCTGTAACTAAATCTTTCTGCCACTCTCATTGTATAGGGCTGTCTGTACAAGACTTTCCAGGACTGAATGAATTATGGCATTTTTCCCATAATTACATGAGTAATACTTAATTTTTATACTTTCATAAGCCATTTTGTAAAAATAAACTTAAAAAACAGATGTTAAAAACCAACATGCTTGGTGCCCCAAGCAGTCTGTCTTTTTGGTTCTGGAGTCACAGTATTGACCCCCACAGCTACTTAGCAATAGACTTTTTCTGTTCACAGAAACTTGCTTGCTTTTGATTCTTTTCTGCATTTATTGAGTCACCATGTTGAGGATGACTCAACATTGCTTTAGAAAGCAAGGTGCTTCTTAAAATTTCTTGATATTAGGGATTGCGCCTCTTTCGTATTTGAATTCTACCTAGAATTTAGGGTAATATTTCATATAGAAAATGAGCTCAATCAATATCTGTCTTTGTTGGAAGAAAAAGTGAGAGAACATCATGATTGACACAATTACTTTTGTATGAGATTTCTTAGCTCTTTTGCTTATACCTAGATCTATTTTGAACTCAGCAATATTATCTGGATCATGAAATATAATCAGGTGAATGAATCCTAGATGTTGGGCAGAGACACACTTATTGTTAAAGTGAAGTGATGAAGATTGTATTGTAACAATTACAAAGCTGAATTTGTCTATTTTTCTGGTACCTGTGTCCTGGGCTATGATTGTAGGTTAAGATAGGAATGGTGCTTATCTGTAAATTGTAGACACTAAAAATATTAAGCAATTTTAAAATGTAGAACTGATTTTTAAAGTTTCCTTATATGAAAATCTTCTAAGTTTACATGAGACATTTTGTAAAACAGTGTTCAGTTTTGAAAAGTTGTATTTCACTGAGCACAAAAATACACGTTTCAGTGTGATATGGTAGTATGCTGAGTTGAGTCTTTTGGGATCAAAGATCAAAGGCACAGATCTGTTAAATGAAAAATTCAATAAAGACTCAGTATGAATCTGAATATATCTTGATATACTTCATAAGTTCTGAGTATTTGTGGGATGTAAGAATTTTTCCAGTCGCTCAAAAATTCATGTTGCAGAAGGCAATTTTATCCAAATCATAAATCCCTACATCAACATTTTAGAGTTCCCAATTATCTAAATATTCATTCCTCCAGAGATAATAACATACAGTTGTCAAATGTTCGAGATAATTCAATTTTAAAAGTTGCATCTTGGAGGTGACAAAATACTACATGTAACATCAAATATCAATCATACCTTGATGCCAAAACAATGATGATTCAGAGCATTATGCACACTCAAGGATGAGCATCTCAAATCACACACCATAAAATGTATCATTAAGGTTTGTGTTTGTCATAAGAATGTCAGCCATTCTCTAGGTGTATATTGTCATAATGAGCTTGCCAAGAGCCACAAAAATGAAACAAAATCCAGGGAAAGAAATAAGATTTTCTATGATTGTATTTTGTTATAAATTGCATACCAGGAATGAGAGGTTATTTTTTCTTAGTCTCTAGGGTGTATTCTGAAAACGCAAATAAAATGTCAAGCTTTGTGCTCTCCGCTGGTATTTTACACCGCTATTCTCTGCTACTAGAAGAGAGGCATCCCTACAGCCAATGACAACACTTGTGCCTATTGTTTTCACTGCCAGATGTAGGTTGTTAGAATGGTGATAAGGAATCCAAGCTGGGTTTCTTCTAAGAACAGCATAGGAGGACATTCAGTCTCATCCTTCCCGTCAACAACTCCTATCTCTTGAAGGGAGAGGGGAGCACACTTTCAGCAAGAGATCCTCTTCATTTTACTATGGGTCTCAAGAGTTCCTGGAGAGACAAAGTAAGTGTTTCCAGGAAAAATACTGAGGAGCCTGCCCCAGTTCCTAGGAACCATGAAAAACACTATATTGACAATTTTCTGATTTGGGGCATTTGTATCAGTTTATAGTTATTGGTTAGTATGTACTGAAAATTTTATTCTACATCTTTTCACTGGAGTCACTATATTGTTCAGACACCTTAACCTGAATCTGTTTTTTCCTTCTTTGTTAAGTGCTGTAAGCATTCGGAAGAGGAAAGAATTGTTTCCAGAGGGAAGAAACCTTATCTTTTCAAAAGAAGGCACAAAATCTCCTATTGTGTACCCCTTTGGCTAGTCAGAGAGGGTGCAAATAAAAAGACATAACTTTTCCTCTGTAAGTACTCAATTTGTAGTTGGAATCAAGGAAGATTTAAGGATAAAAGGGCATTTGAGCTGAATCTAAGAAGATGATGCAATAGTTTCCTCAGGCTACTATAACAAAGTACCATAGAATTGGAGGCTTAAAACAACAAAAAATGTATTTTCTCACAGTTGAGGCTAAAAGTCTGCCATCAAGGCACTGGCAAGGTTGAATTCTTCCTGGGGACTCAGAGGGAGAATCTGCCCTGTGCCTCTTTTCTAGCTTCTGGTGGTTGCTGCATTCCTTGGTGTACCTTGGCTTTGGGCAGGATAACTCCAGTTTCTGTTTCCATCTGTTTTTCTGTCTTATGTCTCTTCTCCTGTTCTTATGATGACACCAATCATATTTGATTAGTGACCGACCCTATTTCCATATAAGAACATACTCTTAGGTTTGGGGAATGACTCCTGGGGGACACTGCTCCACCTTGTTTTGATGGACACGATTTATATAACTCAAAATACAAGGGTTTTTATACCATTCTTTTTTTCAACAAGTATTTGAATACCTCCCTTATTCCACTTAAAATGGAAAAGTATGAAAGTAAATGGCATAGATATGGTCACTATAGTCAATGAAGAGGGAAAGATGGAATAAAATGCATTTCTCCCCTAGACATCTGTGGTGAACACTTTTCCAAGACATGTTCTGCCACAGCCAGCTTAAAGCCTTTGTACTTCACGTTGAGACACCTGGAATTTTGCCTTCCTAACACAGAGCTGGAAGAAAAATGTTAGCATCCTTCCCCACTGGAGGAGCTCATGTAGTCTTTAAGTGAGAGATGTGGGAAAAGGATCATGGTTTTCTTGGCAAAACCCACCTAGAGTAGAACTTTTATTATGCTGAACTAGGGGTGAGGAGAAGAAAGAGAGCTGCAGATTCAAACAGTTCTTACTGAGATGTAGCAGATTTTCTTGAATAAATGTTTCTTTATTGGCTGTGTACCCTAACGACATTTTCCAGAGACTTTAAAAATAAAGTTGCTTAGTTTTGTTATGAAATTCCCTAGTTCTGGTTATTTCCCTGGCCGATAAGTCAGCAGAGCTCCTAACGGTGCCATTCCAGACCTGGAATTTCCAGATAATGTCAGATATCTTTGTCCATCTTCATCTCTTTACTACTTAGCAGTGATTGGAGTCACAAGCTACTATGATGGTAAAGAGTAAGGGATTTGGTCAGAGAGATGCATGGAACTTGTGGGACATCTAACCATGACACCCCCTAAGAATTACTAACAATGTGATGGTCTAAATTGTGGTTTGGTTTTCTTCATATTGTTTATCCCTCTATTATCTGATTCACTGAGTCATTTTTTTTTTTTCATGTTTGTTACTCCTATTGTGAGGTAACCATGTTGAATATAGGCACTCTTCCTCTCTACTTTAATGGTACAGCAAGTGGAAATGTACCTGGAAGCTAGTAGAAACATTATAAATAATGGTCGACTAACTGACTAGTGTGGTTGTAATTAGGATAGGGAGAAGTAAGTGGATTTGAGATATATTTCAAAAATAAAATTGAGAGAGCTTAGTGGTCTATGTTACATATAAAGAGTCAAGATGAGGAAGCTGCCAAGGGCTTCGGTGAGGGGGCTGTAGTCACAGAAGTGAAGACCACTAGCAGCCGCCAAGCACTGGCATGGCAGACAGCGGAGCTGAGTTAATGACTTTGGTCTGAGTTTTCTCTCAGAGTTTTTGTGCTTCATTTTACATACCTGTATGCATAGTGTCTGGAGTTACAATCTTCACAATTCTTTCAAATGCTAAGCTTCTTTTACTGAAATAGTGTTGATTTATTTTAAAGAAAATGGGTAGTTTGCAATCCATCTTCTTAGACTAAAATATTTTGACAATAGAGATATGTGTATTTAGTTTAAAGCCACATGTATCGTTAGTTCAATAGTGAGCAAATAAAAAGACAATAGCATCAGAGTACTAAATATACCTAGTTAGGGTAGTATATTTTGGGAAAATAGGGGGAATAAAAATCAAGCCTATATAAATAAATTTTTTACTTGGCATCTTCCTTAGAAAACCTCAAGCCCTTTTTCATAGTAATTGTTACCATGAAATTGAAACAGTAATTTTTATTATTTTAAATTATCCAAACCCTCTTTGTATAACAGGTATAGTCAGTTAAATTATTTGTGTTGTTTCACAAACTACTATACTATTTAAGTAACAAACTCCATTTCCATTATGTTTAGACAAATTCTCTTAAATTTCTATGATGTAAAATTATAAAAATACAGTATGGACTGTAAAAGTTTAAGACATTTACTTATACAGCTGTTTAGTCTTCTGTGTTTCTGTATATACTTTTTTTTTCTTTTGTAAAAATGACAACCAATAAGTGGTATTTATAATGGTTATGTAGATACTATTATGTTCTTAGATAAGATTGCCTTTGTTTAAATATTGCTTTTCTTTAGACAAGATGTACCCGTTGAAGGACACATTTTAACAAAACCGGTGAGATAGAAACTTCAAATGTCATAAATTCTAAAATATAGGTTTTATTTATAGTGGCTATTTTTTGTACCGAGAGCATATATTTTTAGAGCTTCCTCTGGGCTTTCCTGAACTTTATAAATTGTCACTCTTCTGGTTATTTTGAGGACAAATAAGAGGTTTATTATATTTAGAGCTTCTAGTTTCTCATTCATGAAATGTGTATCCTAAAATTCACTCTCTTCTAGAAGAAATTTTTTTGTGGGGCTAATCCATTCTAGGCTTACAGCTCATTTCTCACCCTTGGATTACTTTGTACTGAACTTATGATTTAGTTCTTATTTATTTGATTCTATTCTCTCTTCTTAGATGTCTTTCTTTTATTGGTATACTTCCACACTTAATAGATTGTTTAAATTCAAGAGTTTCAAAGTATTTATTTGATATTTACTTTTGCATTAATCAGATTTGCAATGGTCAAATTATTATGGTTGATTAATAGTTTGTAAGGGAATGGAATAATAAATTCAATAGCATATTTCTTTAAACTTTGAACATGATACTCTACTGTCTTCTAGTATCCAGAAGTGCAGATGTGAAGCTCAGGCATAAAATTGTATGTATTTTAGTAGAAAACATACAAACATGTTTTAGTTGAGAATATACAGACATAATTCATATCTTTTAGTAGAGAACATAAAAAATAAAAACAACTATTGTGGAAAAGTGTCAAGATCTGTAAAATATTTGAAGACATTTATTCTGAGCCAAATATGAGTGACCATGGCCCATGACACAGCCCTCAGGAGGTCCTGAAAATACCTGCCCAAGGTGGTTGGGGCACAGCTCGGTTTTACGTATCTTAGGAAGGCATGATACGTTGATCAAATATACTTAAGAAATGCATTGGTTTGGTTCAGAAAGGTGAGACAACTCGAAGTGGGGGCTTCCAGGCTATAGGTAAATTTAAACATTTTCTCGTCCGCAATTGGTTGAGTTTGTCTAAAGACCTGGGATTAATAGAAAGGAACGTTCAGGTTAAAGATAAATGATTGTGGAGACCAAGTTTTATTGTGCAGAGGAAGCTCTTAGCAGACTTTAGAGAGAGCAGATTATAAATTGTTTTTTATCATACGTAAAAGGGTGCCTGGCTCTTAGTTGACGATCTCCTAGATCTGGGAAGGGAGGAAGGAAGGAAAACAAAGAACAAAGAGAGAAAGGTGATTCTTTATAGAATGTGGATTTTTCCCACAAGAGACTTTGCAGGGCAATTTCAAGGTATGGCAAGGAAATATATTTTGGGGTTAGATATTTTTTTCCTTGTCTCATCGTGTTATGCCAAAGTCAGATTGAAAAGTAAGTCCCAATATATAGGGTCAAATAAACACCATCTGATGAGAATTTGTGGTTTGTAGGACATGACCCCCCAGACCTCTCAGGTAGGAATATGGGCAAGATAAACAATCAGAGCTTAGTCCTCAACAACCAATCAACCAACACAAAGTTCTGAAAGGATTTTCCCTTTGTTATTAATGTTCTTAAATTCTCTAAAGGTGTCTCTAGATGTGAGTCTCGCTGTTCTTCCTACTCAGTACTTAATAGGTCCTCTTCTTGTGAATATTTTCAGTTTTCTTGAGCTTGAAATTTTAAAAACAATAATTATTTAATTAGCTAGTTTGTTCCTTTATTTATGCATTCATTCTTTCCCTTATTGATTTTTTTTTTTTTTATTCCTGTGAATCTCCCATTGGATGGACTTTGGAATTTCTGGGTTGTTCTTTTTGCTCTTGAATAATTCATCCTTTCTTTCACACACGTGTGCACACATAGACATACAAGCTATTTGCAAGATTTGTTCAAATTTACCTTTCATTTTTTATAGCTTTTATATCTATACACTTTTAATGATAACTTTTAAAAACAAAACAAAATCTGTTTTATTCATTAACAACTCTTTTTTTCATAGCACCTGAAATTAGTTTCAGGTATACATCATAACTAACCTTGCTGAAAAGAATAATTAAATTTAAAAAAAGTTGTTGTCTTCTAAAGCTTTTATTTCTTCCAGGATCAGTATTGACTCTCATCAAATAATTCAAGTCCTCTACCATCTAGGCACTTCCTAGGAATTTTTTATTTGATTAGGCCATTTAATGAATACATACCAATAGGTTTGAAACTTGATGTATTTCCCCTCCTGTCTGTGAGTAGGACCACGAAGTTAGTACAAGTCTGTGTAACCTGATGGCAGGCGATGTGTGTTGCTTCTAGGTAAAGCTATTTGCTTCGGTTGTTATTGCATGCGCCATTTTATCTTCTATCATAATAACAAGCCAGATTTAAGATGGCATTATTGTCATTTGAAATATCAGAGTTGTTTATTCAGCAAAATCTTCCCTATCCTGATTAACATAGTCTTTTATTTGTTAGTGTTTTTTTCTTGTACAGTTGGCTTTTATTCTTATCTCTTTTAAATGATGTACTAGGTTGGCAGTTAACAGAGCTGCTATGAGTTTACCCTCTTGTTATATAAACCTCTTTACACAATAGTTGTCTATTTTTCCAGAACTGGAGAGTAGATTCTGACTTGCATGTAAATCGGTAGGATATGTCACTACAAGATTTATTCTTGTTTGAGTGGGTGCTAAGCAACTAGACACGCAAAGCTAAGCCTCGATGCTTAAATAAAGAGCATGCTCTGAGTTTCTCAAACTCATTCAATGGCCCCTGATATGAATGAGTGAATAAGCCAACTTCTTTGGAGAGTAGTTTTTTAGGATTGTTCTTACACCTGAATGCCACTCTTACTGTCACTCTGTATTTTTAGAGTATAATGAGGTGGGGGAAGTGTGGAGGAATTAACTGTCACACTTTTCTCTACATATTCTTCTAATTAATATCTAAAAGACAGCTCATATTTGCCAGCTTTCACCTCAGCCATTCTGAGGTTCAGTTCGAGAGGAGATGGTGACTTTTCCACTACATATGCTTCACTTTTCAGCGGATGTTTTTAACCGTAGTTTTCTGTTTTCTGGGTTGTCCATCAATAAGATCTCAAATGAGTTCTGTTTTTAGAAGCCTGTCATTATTATCAGGTTACTGATGTGGTCTGATGTCTGTACCCGAAGCTTCCGGTAAGCACTATTATCATTATTATTGTTATTGCATTTGTTTATTATCACTTTAATTGAATTTTGAGAGTAAAAGAGGATGATTCTACCTCCCTGAATCAGAAGCCTGTTTGCATCTTATGTATTCTTCAATTTGTTGTAAATTTGAAAAGATTTTCAAGTATAGATTTTGTTTTAACCTTGTCACAAGGAACTTTGGAAAGCTACCATATATTTTTCTCAAATTGTCTTGTTTTGAGCTTTTAAAACAGCTTCAAATTATTTCATTTGTTGAAAATCTCAAAAGATAATTTAGATGACCATCAATAAAATTTTTCCATTCATTCACAGTAATGGATGTTGAAAAGTAAAATATCAGGCAGACTGGTGAACATTAAAGAAATCAGGACTAGAATGTAGCAGTTGTTGATTGTACACCTTGCTTTCTCCACTACTGACAGTGGGAGAGTTCACTTCTCTCTCTGATCTTAACTTTTGTTTTCTATAACTGTAATGGGATTAGATGATTTCAGACTTTTAAAAAAAATCTGGATCTGGTGTTTTATGATTTCATGATTTTAAGATGCTGATAAATTTTAGTCACTGTTATTCTAATAGGAAGAAAATTTCAATAAAATAGGCCCAGAATGGTACATGCTTTAAGCTGTTTTTAAATGTTGAAACAAGATTCTAGAACTCATACAGAAGGAGGTTGTTTGCACCTTCTGTCTTTAAACTAGTTTTTCTCTGTTGTAACTCTTTTAAAAATAGATTTTATTTGGACAGTTTATTACAAACATTTCAAGACTATGAAGATATAGAAAAACATTATGTAGAAGTTATTGAAGTGGATTATACAAGTTGAGGCTAGTCTTAAATTTTGTACACTGTCTCATTATAAAATCTAAATGGCTTAAAATTAGATAGATATATAATTCTTTCTGATCACTTATGACCATGTTTGACCCTCCTGATTGTTCCCTGATTATCTCATCCTGCTCATTTAGAAGTCACCCTGATATGCTTGAAATTCCCCAGACTTACTGCCCTGTCCAATACTTGTCTTAGCACACAGTGTTCTCTCTATAGCGATGCTTTATAGGAACACACCTTCTCGTCTTCTTAATCAAACCATTCTTTTCCAAATTTTCAAGAAGACATCAAGAGAATTTAGAAAATTCTCCCACCCTCCAACTCAACTCTATCATGAAGTGGATAGGTATCCTTCCTTTGTGTTCTTTAGTACACTGTATTAGTTCTACAAAGGAGCTCCATTACAGCAAAAATTGTGTCTGTACATCTTGTTTTCCTAGCAGCTAGTGCAAAGACTGAATATTAACATATATTTGTTGCATGGATAAGAGTTAATATTTCTATCTACCCACCCCATTCATCCATCTTCCTCAAAGAGTATGAAATGATGTCTAAAGTAAGTACCTAAGAAAAGATAAGTAGCTATTTTCTTTCTATTTTCTCTTCCATATCCAGGTTCCCATATGACTCTTCCACTTCTGCTACTACTAATAATGATAATAACATCTTAATTGAATCTTTCTACTTATCAGAATTGGTCCTTATGCTGCATCAGCACCTTCTGGCTCCAAGAAAAGTTTCCATTAATTTATTCATTTCAATCTGGTTGAGATTCTTTGTATTTCCCTTTCAAGATATTGTTTCTCACTCTTTTTTTAAATTTAATTTTATTTCATTCTCTTAATATAAGAAAATATACTTTGTTTTTTGACAACATGATTGAAGCATAATTAAAATATAATACATTTCAAATATACATCTAAATCTACCACCACAACGAAGATAATGAATATAGTGACCACCCTTGTATTAGTCTGTTCTCACAGTGCTGTAACATATCTGAGACTGGTTAATTTATGGAGAAATGAGGTTTTGTGGACTCACAGTTCTGTGGGCTCTACAGGAGGCATGGCTGGGGCGGCCTCACAAAACTTACAATCAGGTCGGAAGGCTAAGGGAAAGCAAGAATGTCTTCACATGGCAGAGCCGGGGAGGGAGAAAGAGTGAAGGGTGAAGTGCTACACATTTTTACACAACAAGATCTCATGAGAACTCACTCACAATCACAAGAACAGCAAGGAGGAAGTTAGCCCACATGATTCAATCACCTCCTACCAGGTCCTTCCCCCAACATTGGGATTTACAATTTGACATGAGATTTGGGTGAGGATGCAGAGTCAAACCATATCATGCCACTCGTGGACCCTCTGAAATCTCATATCCTTCTCACATTTCAAATCACAATTATGCCTTCCCAACAGTGCCCCAAAGTCTTAACTAATTTCAGCATTAACTTTAATGTCCAAATCCCAAATCTCATCTGAGACAAGCCAAGTCCCTTCCACATATGAGGCTGTAAAATCAAAAACATATTAGTTACTTCCAAGATACAATGAGGGTACAGGCATTGGGTAAATGTGTCCATTACAAAAGGGAAAAATTGACCAAAATTTTTTTTTTGGTCAATTTTTTTTTGGTCAATATTACAAGGGGCTACAGACCCCATGTAATATGGTTTGGTTCTGTGTCCCCACCCAAATCTCATCTTGAATTGTATTCCCATATTTCCCATGTGGGAGAGACACTGTGGGAGAGATGCAGTGGGAGATAATTTGAGTCATGAGCACGCTTTCCCCCCTACTGTTCAAGTGATAGTTAATAAGTCTCCCAAGAGCTGACGATTTTATCACGGGTTTCCGCTTTTGAATCTTCCTCACTTTTCACTTGCCGCTGCCATATAAGAAGTACCTTTCACCTCCCGCCAGGATTCTGAGGCCACCCCAGCCGTGCAGAACTGTAAGTCCAATTAAACCTCTTTTTCTTCCCAGTCTCGGGTATGTCTTTATCAGCAGTGTGAAAACAGACAAAAACAGTAAATTGGTACCAGTAGAGTGAGGCATTGCTGACATGATACCTGAAAATATGGAAGCGACTTTGGAATTAGGTATCAGGCAGAGTTGGAAAAGTTTGAAGGACTCAAAAGCTGGCAGAAAAATGTGAGAAAATTTGGAACCTCCTAGAGGCTTGTTGAATGGCTTTGACAAAAATGCTGATAGTGATGTCAAAAATAAGGGCCAGGCTGATGTGGTCTCAGATGGAGATGAGGAACTTGCTAGGAACTGGAACAAAGGGAATTCTTGGTATGTTTTATCAAAGAGACTGGTGGCATTTTGCCCCTGCCCTAGAGACTTGTGAACCTTTAAATTTGAGAGAGATGATTTAGGGCATCTGGTGGAAAAAGTTTCTAAGCAGCAAAGCATTTAAAAGGTGACTTGGGTGCTGTTAAAAGCATTCCGTTTTAAATGAATCAAAGCATACAAGTTCAGAAAATTTGTAGCCTGACAATGCAGTAGACTATTTTTTTGAGGAGAAATTCAAGCTGGCTGCAGAAATTTGCATAAGTAACAAGGAGCTGAATGTTAATCCCCAAGACAATGGAGAAAATGTCTCCAGGCCACATCATAGGTCTTCATGGCAGCCCCTTCCATCACAGACTTGGAAGCCTAGGAGGGAAAAAATGGTTTTGTGGACTGGGCCCAGTGTCCCTATGCTGTGTGCAGTCTAGAGATTTGGTGCCCTGTGTCCCAGCTTCTCCAGCCACAGCTAAAAGGGACCAAGGTACAGCTTGGCACACGGTTTAAGAGGGTGCAAGCCCCAACCCTTGGCAGCTTCCATATGGTGTTGAGCCTGCAGGTACATAGAGGTCAAGAATTGATGTTTGGGAACTTACGCCTAGATTGCAGAAGATGTATAGAAATACCTGGATGCCCAGGTAAATGTTTCCTCCAGAGGCAGGGAGCCCCTCATGGAGAACCTCTGTTAGGGCAGTGCAGAATGGAAATGTCAGGTGGGACCCCCCAGACAGAGTATCTTCTGGGGCACTACCTAATGAAGCTGTGAGAAGAGGGCCACTGTCCTCCAGACCCAGAATGGTACATCCACAGACAGCTTGCACCGTGCACCTGGGAACCTCAGACACTCAATGGCAGCCTGTGAAAGCAGCCAGGAGAGGGTCTATACCCCTGCAAAGCCACAGGGGCAGAGCTTCCCAAGACTATGAAAACATACCTCTTGCATCAGCAAGACCTGGATGTGAGACATGGAGTCAAAGATCATTTTGGAGCTGTAGAATTTGACTGCCCTGCTGGATTTAGGACTTGCATGGGCCCTGTAACCCCTTTGTTTTGGCCAATTTCTCCCATTTGGAATGGCTATATTTACCCAATACCTGTATCCCTGTTGTATCTAGGAAGTAACTAGCTTGCTTTTGATTTTACAGGCTCATAGGCAGAAGGGACTTGCCTTGTGTCAGATGAGACTTTGGACTGAGGACTTAGGGTCAATGTTGAAATGAGTTAAGACTTTAGACTTTGGGGGACTGCTGGGAAGGCATAATTGGTTTTGAAATGTGAGGACATGAGATTTGGAGGGGCCAGAGGCAGAATGATATGGTTTTGCTCTGTGTCCCCACCCACATCTCATCTTGAATTGTACTCCTATGACTTCCGTGTGTTGTGGGAGGGACCCGGTGGGAGATAATTTGAACATGGGGCGCTTTCCCCCATACTGTTCTTGTGGTAGTGAATAAGTCTCATGAGACCTGATGGTTTTATCATGGTTGCTGCTTTTGCATCTTCCTCATTTTTCTCTTGCCACTACCATGTAAGGAGAGCCTTTCACCTCCTACCAGGATTCTGAGGCCTGCCCAGCCATGTGGAACTATAAGTCCAATTAAACCTCTTTTTCTTCCCTGTCCCAGATATGTTTTATCAGCAGCATGAAAACAGACTAATACATCATGCACGTTCAAAACCTAACAGGGCAGATATTAAATCTTAAAGCTCCAAAACAATCTCCTTTGACCCCCTGTCTCACATCCAAGCCACAATGATGCAAGGAGTGGGCTTCTAAGGCCTTGAGCAGCTCTGCTTCTGTGGCTCTGCAGGTTACAGCCCCCGCAGCTGCTTTCCCTGACTGGTGTTGAGTGTCTGCTGCTTTTCCAGGTTTATGGTGCAAGCTGTCAGTGGATCTACCCTACTGTAGCCCGAAGGACAGTGGCCGCCTTCTCATAGTTCCACTGGGCAGTGGTGGACTCTGTGTGGGGATTCCAATCCCACATTTCCCCTCAACACTGCCTTAACAGAGGTTCTCCATGAGGGCTCCACCCCTGCAGCAAATTTCTGCCTGGATACACAGCTGTTTCCATACATCCTCTGAAATCTCAGCATAGGTTCCCAAAGCTCAACTCATCTTCTGTGCACCTGCAGGTCCAACATCACATGGAAGCAACAGAGGCATGAGACTTGCACCCTTTGAGTCAATGACCCAAGCTGTATCTTGGCCCCTTTTAGCCACAGCTCGATCTGGAGCAGCTGGGATGCAGGGTGCCATGTCCTGAGGCTAGACAGAGCAGCAGGGGCCTGGACCTGGCCCACAAAACCATTTTTTCCTTCTAGGCCTCCATACCTAAAATGAAAGGGGCTGCTGCAAAGGTCTTTGAAATGACCTGAAGGCATTTTTCCCAATTGTCTTGGCTATTAACATTCAGATCTTCTTTGCTTGTGCAAATTTCTGAAGCTTTGAATTCTTCCCCAGAACATTTCTGTTTGTTTGTTTGTTTGTTTGTTTGTTTGTTTCTACCATGTTTCTGGGTTGCATATTTGCTGAACTTTTATGCTCTGATTCCCTTTTATACAGACGTTCTTCTTTCAGGTAATTTGTTTATGCAAATGAGTGTTGGCTTTTAGAAGCAGCCAGGTCACTTATTGAACACTTTGCTTCTTAAAAGTTTATTCTGCTAGAAACTCTAAATCGTCTCTCTTCAAAGTCCCACAGATCTCTAGAGCAGGGGCATAATGCCAGCAGTCTCTTTGCTAAAGCATAGCAAGAGTGGCCTTTACTTTAGTTCATAATTAGTTCTTCATCTCCATCTGAGACCATGTGAGTCTGGACTTTACTGTCCATATCACTATCAGCATGTTGGTTACAACCATGCAACAAGTCTCTAGGAAGTTCCAAACTTTCCCTCATCTTCCTGCCTTCTTCTGATACCTCCCAACTGTTCCAACATCTGCCTGTTACCCAGTTCCATAGTTGTTTACACATTTTCATGTATCTTTATAGCAACACCACACTTCTCCTGTTTTAATTTTCTGTATTAGACTATTCTCACACTGACATACAGACATACCTGAGACTGGGTAATTTATGGAGAAAAGAGGTTTAATTGACTTACAGTTCTGTGGACTATGCAGGAGGCATGGCTGGGTAGGCCTCAGAAAACTTAAAATGGTGGAAGGTGCAGGGAAGCAGGCACAATATTCATATGGCAGAGCAGGAGAGAATGAGTGAAGGGGGACGTGCTACACACTCTTAACTCACTATTACAAGAACAGCAGAAGGAAATTTGCCTCCATGATCCAGTCATGTCCCACCAGGTCTCTCCCACTATTTGGGAATTAAAATTCAACATGAGATTTAGTTGGGGACACAGAGCCAAACCATATCAACCATCAAAAGTTAAAACATTATATTTCATACACACACATATATAAATGAAATATGCTAGTGGATAGATATTATTTCCAGAATAAAATAATGTTAAGAAGAAAAACAGGTTAGGTCTCTGTGCAAGCATTAAATATGATGGCTCTGATGATAGACTCGGGACATTCACAAACAGTGTGATGTATGCAAGTGACTGAATCTCTCAGAATCTGTTTACTCAGCTGCAAAATCTGTATACTAGTAGTACTTACCTTGAGTTTATAATAAGATGTTATCTGGTAAATCTTCATCAGAGAAAGCATTTAGAATCACATAACGCATTTAATGATGACACTTCACCCCAAATATGCTGAGTGATAGGAAAAAAAAAAAAAAAAAAAAAGGAATGAAAGAGAGTGGATCAATTGGCAGAAAACCTATATCACCCCAGAGCTCATGGCTACTCCCTAGAATCCCATCTGAACCCATTTGGGAGGTGTGATGAGGTGCCTCCTTTTAAACATAGTTTCTTTTTAGTAACCAAAAGATAAACTCTTAATAGAGATATTATTATACCTTTGTATGTCTTAATTATTGTGATAATTACAGACATATATTGGACCTACCCTGCCTAATATTAGAATCTGTGTGGCTTTCAACACTGTCTCTTATTTATTGAAAAAAAAATACAAGTAATATGTATTTTGAAATGTTTGTACCAAAATTAGCTCCTTCAGTGAAATTTGTGCTGTCACTAAAATAATAGAGCAGAGTGCATTATTTTGCACTGCATTATGTAATGAAGACTTGTCTCTTTACTTTGTGACCATTACGTCTAGGGGGCCATCTACCACCTTGATGTCTCCGTATTAGACAGCTGAGTGGTTTCCCTGAATTATTTGTACCATTTTATTTCTTGAAAATCTCTGTGGACAGTTTTCAACAGAGCACATTTAATGGTAAATGAATATCTGGGGAGAAGAGGGGAAGATGAGAAAGTCGTTTGATAAAAAATAAAGTGATGCTTTCTATCTTCAACTCTTCTTCACTGTTTTTCCATGTAGAAGTGGTAGACAGAATTATTAAATGACCTAAGAGACGTTATTTATTTGTGATGGCAGGTGAGAGCAGATGTGATGAGAAGGAAAAGCGAGAGTGATAACTGAAAGAGTGGGAATTCAGGTAGGGAGTTTAGAGGGTGAGTTGAACCTAGGAAGGGCTAAGAATAAAATATCACTAGTGGTGATTTCATGTACTGAACATAATATATAAATAGGGGCCAAATTATTAAACATAAACATATATGGGTGAGTATATTATGAGTGATACTTTTTGATCCTTCAACATTTTTGTATTTTTCAAATTTTCTAAAATACTATTACTTGTGAAATAAAAGAAAAATTATATGCAACCCTTCACGTAAAATACTTTAGAAACAATTTCACACCCAATTTAACTTTAAACTAGCCTTAATTTTACAGAGAAAAAAAAAATTTTTAAATGTAGAGTTTAAAAAGAAGCCCTCTCTTATTTCATTAACTATGAAGACTTATTAGAATACATTGTTATATAATTTCTAGTCTAGAAAGGACATTGAGAGGTCATCTACTTCATTTCCTTATCATCACACAAGATGCCTCTTAAATTATCCAAGAAAGATTAGAATCCATCCCGTTTTAGACCTTTTGAGAACTTGCCATGTCTTTGCTGGTACTTTTTAGCACTTAATAATGTTTTGCTGTCAGAATATTTTAAATTCTATATTTAATAGTAACCTGGAAAAAGGAGTTTTGAAAGACTGACTGATTTGGAAAGCAGAGAATACTCTTAGCACTGAAGCACAATCTCTGAATTGCTTTTATCCTTCAAAGTCAGGTGAAATTACTACAAAGACTCAATGATTGATTTCTATCTCCTTAAGTACAGTTTTTCTTCCATTAAGAAAGTGTTCTCTCATTCAGCAGTGCTTGCTTCCCATGGGATTAGCATCCTCACTGGGAAGAGCATG
>NW_022315348.1:0-6094 GCF_002776525.5 Piliocolobus tephrosceles
TTTTTTGCTACTGATTATCAAGAAACATTGGTAGAAGAGAGGAGGACCCCCTACCAAATATTTGTCCACTATTCTTTGTAGCCATGAAGCTATCTCAGAAAATAGATTAAAGCATGCCAAAAAAAAAAAAAGAGCAAATTTTGCTCCCATTCCAAAAACTCCCAAATGTGTAATGTAAACATCACTTAAAATTTATACCATCCATACTTTGTTATTGTTTATCTATTTAATGCCAAAAAAATCATGTCCTACAAGCAATAAAAGTCACTGTATCCTTCTACAGGTGCCAAAGAGTAAGTTGAGACAATTCCAAGATATACAGTGCTGAGCAGTGGACCTAGTGCCTAAATGTAAGCAATGCATTCTCATTTTGGAAAAAAGGCGTTATCCACTGTGAGTTATAATCACTGTATTATAGAAATGCCACCGGAGCAATTAAGTGTTTTACTGGGTCTGAGAATAGAAGCACTGTTATCCTTGATTTTTGTGTCCAGATGTCACACAGAGCTGCTTTCCAACATGGTAGCCATTGGTCATGTTGGCTTTTGAGTCCTTGAAATGTGGCTAGTCCAAATTGAGACATGACATAATTATAATTCACACGCAAGCTTTCAAAGACTTTGTACAAAAATTCTGTAAAATATCCCATAATATTTATATTAATTGAATCTTGAAATTTAAAAAAAACTTGGATATGTTGAGATAAATATATATACTGTTAAAAACAGGCTGGGCGTGGTGGCTCAAGCCTGTAATCCCAGCACTTTGGGAGGCCAAGACGGGTGGATCACGAGGTCAGGAGATCGAGACCATCCTGGCTAACACGGTGAAACCCCGTCTCTACTAAAAAATACAAAAAATTGGCCGGGCGAGGAGGCAGGCGCCTGTAGTCCCAGCTACTCAGGAGGCTGAGGCAGGAGAATGGCGTGAACCCGGGAGGCGGAGCTTGCAGTGAGCTGAGCTCCAGCCACTGCACTCCAGCCTGGGCGACAGAGCGAGACTCCATCTCAAAAATAAATAAATAAATAAATAAGAATAAAAATAAAAATAATTTACCTGTTTCTTTTTAATGTGACAACTAGAAACTTGAAGTTTACATGTGTGCTTACAAAGACTCTCTTCTTTGGATAGAACCTTTAATCGAGCTCCTCTGAGTCCTCTACTTGACTCGGTCTGACCTCAGGCTTCCTTTTCTGTCCTTATAGAATACAGTTCAAGCAAGAATCTCGGTAAGTCAATTTAGGGAAAATCTCCCATGCTTGGTATGTAATTACTCTAGATATCTTATCATTCAGCTTTGCCTTCAGCATGGTTCTGTCAAGCCAATTTAGCTAGAAACCCCTTATCCTTGACACTTCTGAAAAGAGAAAAGATCACCTTGTGGCCATCAAACAGACCCTCAGAGGCAAAACCCCTTATCTGAAGAATTCAGAGGTAATGAAACTTCCCTGTTATCTAAAGCCACATCTAGCGCAGCCTTCTTTCCCAAGAATTTCTAAGCAACTAGAATTTCTCTACATCTCTGGAATGCATGCATGCCAAAACTCATTGTGCAACCCTTGCTGATATCAAGGTACCAAAATGGCTAGAAATGTCATAATTGACCATCACTTAGGTGACTAATATGGTACAAATTACCCTCAAGTTCCTGCTTTAAGGGCCATAAACATGCCTAAAACAATGCACCGAGGCGTGTTCAGTCTTCTCTTGTTTAAGCGCCCCACTGCACTCTGCTGCAGCATTCTTTCTAATACAACTTTTCTTTTCAAACCTATCCCACTGTTGGTAAATTCTTTTACCATCCATGGGCCAAGCACTCTCTGCCCCTGGGGCCCTGACACCTTGCCCAGAAGTTTCCTCTTAGTGATTTTGCATCCGCTGACATTTACCGAGTTTCTTGGTTGTAAATTCTCACTTGTTCTTACTGAAGTTGGAAGTTAAGACCAATTTATTTTCCCTATTGCAGGATCCCACTGCAGTGGTGCCTACATCTATCATCATGGCTCCTCTTGAATGAAATCTGTCTTGTCATCTTTAACAAATGTGTCATGAATATTTTCTTCTTTAACAGTGTTTTGAATATTTCTATTGAATATTGCTGAGAGAAACTGAGATATCCTTCTACAAGATTCTCTTTCTCAAATTGATGTATATAGACATTTATAAACAACTCCTGATCATCATCAAAAGAGTTAGTGAGGTATTGGCAAAATCAAAGTTGGCATAATTTTTTGCCTCTAAAAAATAATTTATTTTTTGCCTCTAAAGGTTTTAACAAGAATCTCCATAACAACCTAATGTTTGAGTTCATCATTGTCACACAATTTATCATCTTTCTCTTGGCCTGAATTCAAAAAATTGTTCTTCTTTTTTTTTTTTTTTTTCTTTGAGGCGGAGTCTGGCGCTGCCGGGGCTGGAGTACTGTGGCCGGATCTCAGCTCACTGCAAACTCCGCCTCCCGGGTTCACGCCATTCTCCTGCCTCAGCCTCCCGAGTAGCTGGGACTACAGGCACCCATCACCACACCCGGCTAGTTTTTTGTATTTTTTAGTAGAGACGGGGTTTCACCGTGTTAGCCAGGATGGTCTCGATCTTCTGACCTCGTGATCCACCCGTCTCGGCCTCCCAAAGTGCTGGGATTACAGGCTTGAGCCACTGCGCCCAGCCTTTTAACTTCTTTAATACGATGCATAGATAACACAAAGGCAATGGAGAGAGCAAACTATGCAGTGATTTCTTGGAAACTGACACAAAAGCCCTAGAGAAAATTGTGAAGGCCTCTCTATTCACCACAGTTTCTTTTTCAACTTGTGTAAACTGCAACCGTATTCTATCTAAATATGGCCCATGTTTTCTTCATTGTAAACCAGGCTTGTGGATCAAATAATTATCAGAAGACCAAGGAGTCAAGAAGAAATAGCCACAGAAGATAGAAAGGACCAAGTTTAATCTTCTTGTAAGTTCTAAATCCTGCAATGTACACATCAGACTGAACATACAAGATTAAAAGGTAACTGGCCTTTGGAAAGATGCTCAAGAGGGAATGGGCTGGGGGAAGAGAGAGAAAGAGACAATATTGATGAGAGGAACCCATAGTACACCAGATCCACTGGTTCAGAGATGTGTTCAGGATGTTGTCTCCATTCTCTCTAACTCTCATGTTGACTCATAAGAGGCAGTGACTCACAACAGTAGCTTCGTTCGCTTTGGGAAAAACTCACATATTTATTCAGGAACCATGAACCATTTAGCTTTCTTGAGTGTGAGTTCTGAATCTGGAAAAGTCAGGAGTTCTCAATAACTCAGGCTGCTTGCATCAACAAAGTTCATAAGAAGAAAGAAGAATGTGAACTAGAAAGAATGTACTGTTGACTGGTTATTTTAATGTTACATATATGGAAATACTGCTTCAGGACACTTAATTGTAAGGACAAAAGTGATAAACGTATGTAAGAATTGAAGTTTCCAATATTTTGCTTGAAGGATCTAAGTAGCAAGCCATGTAAGTAACAATCGGTCATTGGAAACAAATGTAAATCTGTGGCCCTCTGAGAATTGCACTTATTTTTCCCTTAAAATTATTTTGCAGGATGATGGATGTCTCGATAATGCTAGTGGCTATGTGACCAATATAACTTGGCATATACAACTCTCTTTTTGTCTGGAATAATGTCCTATCAACTTGCCTCTGTAGCTTCTGGCTTTTTTCTATTCCTGGCACCCAGTGCTTGCTGTATTCCCATAACTGAGCCTTGTGTCTGTTGAAAAAGAGATGATACAGTTTAACATAGAAGGTCCCAGAAGCAAGCAAGCAGGAGCAGGTGTGTTTTATCTCAAGCCCAGCAGGCCATCTTCTGCAGTAGGCTCCTCCAGCAGCTTAGCCAGCTGTGCAGTACATATGAAGTAGAGTCCAGAACTACGGTTCAGTACATGTGCCTATATTAGTAACCGCAACTACAAGCTGCCACTGTCAGCATCCACTCTTCTTGAAAATGGCTACACTGGAATGAGTTTTATTGCCTCATATCCACCAAAACACTCAAGCTCCCGATTTCTCCCTTTCTACAGGCAGAGCCTTCAGACGTCTAGTCATCAAATGAACTGTTTATTTTGTGATAACATTTATGTAATAAAAGGATTTATCCACATAGATTTACATTATATCAAATAACTTGCCCAGTTGATTTTCATCTTAATTCAGGTTCTCCAGTGGTAGACCCTGAGACAAAGATCTCTCACAAGTCGTTTATTTGAAAGGTGAAGAAATCACTTAGTAGGGTTTGGGAAATTAGATAAGGCACATTATTAAGCCAGCTACTCGCTGTGTGTCAGTGAAGCTTAATTCTGCTAGGGACACAGTAGGAGCCAATGTGAAGATCATGCCTCTAAATGCCACACAAGGGATATGGAGATTGGTGTATTTTTCTTATCAACTCCTTGTTGTATTTGGTTGAGCACTACTCCCAGGTGGTCCTAATCTCCAGCATAACTGACCCCCCCTTAAGCTGCTGAAGCTTGGTGATTAGCCAGAGATAAACCTCAGGCAAAGGAAAAGAAACCTATTTCTGGCAATTGAAATTCAAATAAGCCTGTACTAAAGTGGTAAAGACAAAAATATATGAGTAAGATACCTACAATTTTTCTGACAGTTATTCAGTTGAACAACTGAATCTTTCAAGTAAGAAACTCTCTGTACATTAAAGAATACACTAGACCAGTCTAGTCACTATGCATTTTTTAAAGCCAAATTGACTAGATGAGGAATTTTGAACAGATTTACCTACACTCCTCCTTTCGCCTCTGCTTCTCTTTGCTTGTCTACAGAGAACACATATGGCTTAGAGGTGTATTTCTTTACTTTTTACAAAGAGACTTTGCTGCCAAAGCTCTCCAGATTTCTCTGATATCATTAATTAGCCCTTGGTTTTAGAATCTGATTGGCTAAAAACTAATAGCAAAATTATCTTAATACTTATAGCCAAAGCTATATTTTGTAAAATTTGTCTGATATCTCTCATTTACCCATTTTGCTTTCACCCCTCCTTGATCTCATCCCAAAGATATCCATATTTTGACTGTAGTTATTGACTATAATACTTTTATAAAATTTCTTCCTCATATAATTTCCCATTTTATGGAATTTCATTGATCTAAAAATACTTTGCATGCAAGGGTTAATGGTTCACACACCCTTAGTTATTTCTAGCATATAAATTAGAGGATCCATATATACACAATATATGTTATATATATATCATATGTACACATACACCATTGAAGTATGCCATATAAATGTATGCTCTCTATATGTGTATTATATATATATAGCTTATTGACATATACCATGTATATATACACTTGAATAAGAACAGTGATGAGAGTTAAAAACTGCAGGAGAACTCAGTTATGGGGTCTTTTGTCTATATATATATATATATACACATATATATATACATGCTATATATATATGCATACATATATACATGCTATACTTCAGTATATATTGAAGAGAAATATATAGTAGAGAAATAACTCTGTAAGCATCTGTGAACCATTAACCCTTACATGCAAAATATTTTTGCACTGTAGCATACTGACATGGTAACATACATTGGGATACAGGAAGTTTCTCTAGCATCTTCCAAATTATATTATTTAAGTGTTCTGTTTCACATTGCACACATCAAAATATACTTCTTTGATCCATTTTTGTCATACTTGCCTGCACATAACCTTGTGTTTCTAGCAGCTGTTTCATGGCATATATTTTATCTCTTTTTTGTGTGTGTGTGAGATGGAGTCTCGCTCTGTTGCCCAGGCTGGAGTGCAGTGATGCAATCTCAGCTCACTGCAACCTCTGCCTTCCAGGTTCAAGCAATTCTCTTGCCTCAGCCTCCTGAGTAGCAGGGATTATAGGCGCCAGCCACCGCACCCTGCCAATTCTTATATTTTTAGTAGAGATGGGGTTTCACCATGTTGGCCAGGCAGCTCCCAAACTCCTGACCACAGGTGTTTGGCCTTGGCCTCCCAAAGTGCTGGATTACAGCTATGAGCCACCGCACCCAGCCTATATCTCATATTTCTAAATAAGATT
>NW_022315349.1:0-2610 GCF_002776525.5 Piliocolobus tephrosceles
GTTTTGAATATTTACTGAGGTCCCAAATGGAAAGAAAGTTTTGAGAAGTTAACAAATTTTTCTAAAAGATCAAAGGAGAAATTTTAAAAATCAAATACAGAACATATGGAAAGCAAGTAATTAAATGTCAGGGTGAATAGCTTTTTAACTTGTAATAATTTTAAATATGAGCTCTTACATAAAAAGGCACAGAATGTTGCCAATGTACCTTAAAAGGAAGGGTTCACATGTGTGATTTCCTTGCAAGTGTTAACTTTATGTGCAAAGAGAGAGAGAGATTGAGAGTAAAATGACACAGGTTCTTGGAAAAGTGACAGTGGACTACAGGGCACTGTGTATCTGTCTCTTCCACTCTTCAATATGTGCAGTGGCAAAATCGCTATGATGCAATTAGTTTGGAACTCTAAAGCCTATCTGAAGGATTAAAGTTTTTAAAAGATGATTTGTAGAGTAAACCACAAATAAATTTGATCAATTTTATAGCATCAGTCAGCAGGAGTTATTTATTCTTACCAACTACTGCAGTGATGTACAGCTTTACAAATACTTCTGAAGCAGCTCTCAATAGCTATGTTTTTTTAAAAAAATGACCCTATCCTGCAAATCTCAGGAGGACTTGTCAATAAATTGTTGTTTCTTTTAGGGAGGTCTTGACAGGGGTGAACAGTTATTACTTCATTTTCCAAACCTTTCACAGGCTTTCTGTCCTCCTACTGCAGTAACTTTCAGAATATTTAAAAAACAGAGCCTTTCTTTCCTAAGTTTTCTTTTTTTCTCTTAAGAGGCTAGACAATTGTAGACAAAAGCATTCAAAATAAAACATATGCAAGTGAACATTTAGAATAAAATGTGTTGTTAACCATGTGTGCTCCAAAATTGTGCAGCCAGAAGAAAACCCCCCAACAAAATCAGTAAGAATGACTGCCATGGCAGAAATAGCCTAGATAAGGAATAAACATACCCCTAACAAGCTACTGAGGGAAAAAGTCTGATTTTCAAAGAAACAGCAATTAAAAATTTAAATGCCTCTTTTAGACACCAACAGAATCACAGAACATAAAGTGAAGTAACAAGCTAGGGCTCACCACCCCCCCCCAAAAAAAATGCTTTTCCCAGGTGGCCCAAATATTAGGCTAAATAAAACACAATTTTTAAAATTAATGATTTTAGGAAGCTAAAATCATTAATGAATGAAGAAAAGCACAGAAAGCCATGGTAAACAACAATGAAAATTTTAATAGATTAAAAAGAAATTTCTGGAACAAATTCAGTGGTTCTCTATCTCTTGCTCTCTCTATATATATCTATATGTGTGAATGTATATATATGTATTGTGTGTGTGTGTGTATGTGTGTATCTTTAGACACTGTTTGCCTATATATTTGGAACTGAATAGTTGAAAACTGACATTAAATGTTACTGCAGATTTGGTGCCGTGGCTCACTCCTGAAATCTTAGCACTTTGGAAGCCAAGTCTATTAGATCATAAGGTCAAGTGATGAAGACTATCCTGGCCAACTTGGTGAAACCCTGTCTTTACTAAAAACAATAATAAAATAATTAGCAGGGTGTGGTGGCACAAGCCTGTAGTCCCAGCTACTCCAGAGGCTGAGGCAGGGTAATTGATTGAAATCAGGAGGCTGAAGTTGCAGGAAGCCAAGATTGCTTCAGTAAAATCCACCCTGGGGACAGACCAAAACATGAACAAAACAAGCAAAACAATCAAACAAAAATTACTACAGAGATTTAAAATGACAATTGAGCAGATAGAAGAACAAAATATCAGCAAATCTAAGAAAAAGGCCATTTAAGGCCGGGCGCGGTGGCTCAAGCCTGTAATCCCAGCACTTTGGGAGGCCGAGACGGGCGGATCACGAGGTCAGGAGATCGAGACCATCCTGGCTAAGACGGTGAAACCCCGTCTACTAAAAATACAAAAACTAGCCAGGCGAGGTGGCAGGTGCCTGTAGTCCCAGCTACTCGGGAGGCTGAGGCAGGAGAATGGCGTAAACCCGGGAGGCGGATCTTGCAGTGAGCTGAGATCTGGCCACTGCACTCCAGTCCGGGCGACAGAGCAAGACTCCGCCTCGGGAAAAAAAAAAAAAAAAAAGCCATTTAAATTGTTAAATCAAGAAGGGAAAAATAAATAAATAATTCTGAAAACAACCTAGAAACCAGCGGGACACCATCAAGCAGATCTACGAAGGGAAACTAAGTCAATTGTGGTAAAGAAGGTCACACATTTGAGGAAATAAATAAACACCCAAGAAGCTCAACAAACTCCAAGCAACATAAATTCAAACACACTCAAACTTACTTGATAATTAACCTGTCTAAAACAAAAAAAGAGAATCTTGAAAGCAGCAAAAGAAGTGATTAGTCATGTAAAAAGAACCCTCATGAATAATCAGCGGATTTCTTTTCAGAAAATTCAGAGGACAGAATGGAGTAGACCAATATATTCCAAATGCTGTGAGAAAAAAACATTTTGAACAGAAATCTTATGTTTAAACTATGTGCCCACCAAAAGTAAGAGAGATATTATTGAATTCCACATCAAAGCTACAGTCTTTTACCATTAGACTCTCCTTTAAGAAATGCTTTATGGAG
>NW_022315350.1:0-8680 GCF_002776525.5 Piliocolobus tephrosceles
CTCTAAATTTTCAACCACCCTATAGAGCCATGATGCTTGGCCCTAGGGATGTGCTGGAAAGTAAATGTAAGCACATTTACTTACATATTTTTACTGACTTGAGTCAGTGAAAATAATCCTATAGGCAAACAAGTATTGCCCTCTAGTCTCTCCTTCTCTTTTATGACAACCAAATAGGCCAATTGTTTTGTAAAATGGTGGAGGCACAAGGTGATAGAACATAACATAAGCAAGAAAAAGTTTCCCTTGCCAGCCATCAGTGCCATGCACAGACTAGTTTATAAAACCTCTGAAATACTGGTATTGTTTGTAATTACAGCAGAGCCTTTCTATCTGGATTAATTAATAAGAAGCAGAAGGAAAAAGGAGGAGGAGGAGAAGCAGAAGAGGAGGTGAAGAAGAGAAGGAAGGAGAAAGAGGAGAAAGGAGGACAAACTACAGAAACAAACAAAAGAAAAAAGCTTAAAATGTATGCCCTTAGCTTAATTGTTAGGCTTAGTAATTGAGAATAATGTTGAAAAACTAATATAAAACCCTGAAAAGGCAGTGATCCAAGTAATACAATGGCAAAATATTAGGTAATACTGTCGCCTGTGGAAAATTGGAAGGCAAGTCACAGATTAATGAACCTTTAGCTATGGACAAAGAGGTTTGCAAAGAACATTAGTAGTGGGCTTTATTTGTTTTCAGCTACATCAGGGAGGCACTGCAGGGAAAAGCTGAACTCACGGACGGATTGTCAATTTTCTGACCAGAAATGAAAGGGACTAGAGAAATCTCAGAAATTAGTGAAGCTGCACTATCAGAAATGCCAGTTTTTTGTTTTGTTTTTTTTTAATTTTACTTTAAGTTCTGGGATACATGTGCAGAACGTGCAGGTTTGTTACATAGGCATACATGTGCCATGGTGGTTTGCTGCACATATCAACCCGTCATCTAGGTTTTAAGCCCTGCATGAATTAGGTATATGTCCTAATGGTAACTTTTAATGGCAAAGAGGCAGAAACTAGAATGAGAATGACTTTGAGAAACAAATGTTTAGCAAAATCTTCCAATTAATTAAATTGCCTCAAAGCAAAGTTCATACGAAGGAGTGGTACCCAGTAAATTTTTTCAGTTTAAAAAATTATTAGAGGAAAAGTTTATGATAGTGAAGCGGCTCTTTTAACTCTTCTGGTTATATAACCACAAGGTGCCTACCATTAATTCCACTAAGTGAGTGAAAAAGGCAAGGGGAGGGAGAAGAAGGAGAAAGTGGAAAATGAAGAGCCAAACATATTCATCATGAGAAATGTAACTGTAACGAAACAGTAGGTTGGCCAGGTGCAGTGGCTCACGCCAGTAATCCCAGCCCTTTGGAAGGCCAAGGTGGGCAGATCGCTTGAATTCAGGAGTTCAAGACCAGCCTGGGCACCATGTGAAACCCCAGCTCTACAAAATATACAAACATTAGCTGCATGTGGTGGCACACACCTGTAGTCCCAGCTACTCAGGAGGCTGAGGCTGGGGAATGGCTTGAGCCCGGAAAGTTGAGGCTTCAGTGAGCCATGATCCAGACTGGGTGACAGAGAGAGACCCTATCTAAAACAGGAACAACAACAACAACAAAACCTGTAGGCATATTTACTGGTACATGATGCG
The DNA here is from genome assembly GCF_002776525.5 of Piliocolobus tephrosceles. Taxonomy (NCBI): domain Eukaryota; kingdom Metazoa; phylum Chordata; class Mammalia; order Primates; family Cercopithecidae; genus Piliocolobus; species Piliocolobus tephrosceles. Next base: position 1,642 of record NW_022315350.1, read on the forward strand.
TATACAATAGAATACAAACAAATCACAGTAACCAGGTTTTAGAGTCTGGATTAAAAGAGACTGTAACTAAACAAGCATCGAGGCCCCAGGGTTTTATGGCAAAGAGAAAGCTACGCAATGGCACAAGTATACATATGTAACAAACCTGCACGTTATGCACTATGCACATGTACCCTAGAACTTAAAGTATAATAATAAAAAAAAGAAGAGTTTATTTCCTAAACTCAATGTCAGTTGTGATAAAGAGAGAAAATAGAGAAAGAAGAATTTCAGAAAGGAAAAAAACTGTAGACAGTGAAGTCACTCTCAGGGTGAGGGCCTGATGAGCAGTTTCCCTCTCCAGGGTGGGGGCAGACATGACATCTGCCCAGTGAGCTTTCAGAATCTGTATGTACTTTTTTCTCTCTAGTTAGATATATTCATTGGAGCTACCTCAATCCTATTACTGTTGCACATTAGATTTGGTGGGATAACTTCTTTTTTTTTTAGGTTAATTCACCTTGAGACCAAGAGAAAACGATGGTAATGACTATGTAGGGACTCTGCATACCTCACCTACGTATTCCAAACTTAGAGCAAGATAAGCAGAAACATCCGGGCTGTCTCCTTTGGGGAAGGTTGAATGTGTTCTATGAAAAGACAGTCAGGGGAGAGATCGTGAACAGAATGGAAATAAAACAGAAAACAGAAACAATGATGTTCCCCTTTTATTTCATTTGGCATTTTTCTGCCACCTGGCAATTTGGCAAAGCCTTGTGATAGTTCCACCCAACAGGCTGTCAGGAAACATGACTTGAGCTACCTACTCATTGAATTAATAAAAGTCCCTACATGTTTTTTTTTTTCTTAGTACAGCCTGAGTGAACAATACACCATTGCTATATTTAAGGCCTTTTAGATTTTGTGGTTAATATTTTGTAGTTTTTCTCTCTTATTAGCATTTATTGGCTTAGACAGGACTATCGGAAAAGTGGTATTTTAACTTTTTTTTTTTTTTTTTTTTGAGACGGAGTCTTTCCAGGCTGGAGTGCAGTGGCACGATCTCGGCTCACTACAACCTCTGCCTCCCTGGTTCAAGCGATTCTCCTGCTTCAGCCTCCTAAGTAGCTGGGACTACAGTCATGCACCACTATGCCCAGCTAATTTTTGTGTTTTTAGTAGAGACAAGGTTTCACCATGTTGGCCAGGATAGTCTCAACCTCCTGACCTCGTGATCCTCCTGCCTCAGCCTCTCAAAGTGCTGGGATTACAGACATGAGCCACCGCGCCTGGCCCGACATTTTAACTTCTAACAGCTTCTCCTAAATGCATGGCAGTGCACATTTTGTTTTGTATTGTGTTTGCATCCAGCCTGGGATTTTAAGGTAGGAGTGAATCAACCAGATGCATGTGATAGGTACAATTCCACTCTTTCCTCCCATAGCTGTTAGTCTATTAATTCTCCACTGTTGAGAAGTGTGGGTCACCACTGGGACGAATTTGCATTAGTTAACCCAAGAAGATATTAAAGCTATAGAGAGCTGTTCACATGAACACACTGAACAGTCTGTTATTTCCCCATGCATTTCCACCAAGCAAGCAATCAATCATCTCAATGTAATATTGACCTATTTGCTAAGCTTTTCCATCAGGAACCGTTAAAGTTTATATTTACCTAATTGTTTAATGGCTTGCTTTAAAAGATTATATACAATTCTTGCTAAATCTCTTTGTTTGTTAATCTGGTTTATTGACATTGTTCCCAGGCTCATGGGGCATTCTGATTTGCTCTAGTTGTAGTGATATATTCAGAGCTGATGGGATTCTCCAACTTCTCATACACCTTCAATTCTTCCTGAGTAATCTCATTCAAATTTCTAAGTGCCTGACCCTCACTATTAGAGACCTTGACCATGATCTTAACCAGGAAATTTTATCACCTTTAGACTTCAGTGTTTTGGGTTGTTTTAATTGTGCTGTGCATGTCTTAAGTGCTAGTTTAAAGCTAGCTTAGAGCACAGTTAGAAGAAGAAAATATAAAATCATTTTATATAACACAAGTATTTTTCTTCTTTTTTTGTATTTTTCCTTATGTAGTAATTTAGAGGTGTGAGAAGCAAACTTTTATTTCTACTGTGCCTATGTTACTTAACACATTGAAAGAATTCCAAAACTGTAGTCAAAACTTTGCTTTGGCAGGGACATCTTTTATGTAAGGGATCATCAGCTTCACAGACAAATCATAGGCTACCACTTGCTATCCCCTCCACATTTGCACGATTGCTATTTCCATAACCTCCAAGCTTCTCTAAAGATCTGTTACTTGAAAACCACCTGAAATAGCTATCTTTGATCATTTTTTTTCAAGCTACAAAGAACATTGACTTGTTGTGGTTACCTCAGTTAAAGATGGTTTAAGAAACACAAAAGACAAAGAGCAAACACTTTCAAAAGTTGTGTAACAAAGATTCTTAAATTAGAGACTCTCAGTTTACAAGACTATCCTAGCAGTTCTCTTTCCCAAGGATGCAATGGCTAAACTATGTTTCTGTCTCTCTTTTAATGTCACACATACTGATATAATACATGCACACAACATACACACACATATACACACAAGCATACACACATCATTCTCCCACACAATGTTCTTATTTCATTGCCTTTACAGCGGACTTGCTTGGATTCTGTTGTCAATATTCCTGACTCCCTTTCACAGTAAAACTCCCTAAGCAGCAGTCCTAATTGTTTTAGTGTAATGTGTCATTATCAAACATAGAGTACTTTTACCGAGCAGAACCTTTGTTGAAGAAATCTCTTGGTCGGGAGCAGTGACTCAGTCTTATAATGCCAGCAGTTTGGGAGGCTGAGGTGGGTGGATGACAAGGTCATAAGATGGAGACCAGCCTGGCCAACATGGTGATGATGGCCAAACATCTCTACTAAAAATATAAAAATTAGCCAGACATGGTGGTGTGCACCTGTAGTCCCAACTACTTGAGAGGCTGAGGCAGGATAATCTCTCGAACCTGGGGAGGTGGAGGTTGAAGTTAGCCAAGTTTGCACCACTGCACTCCAGCCTGGGCAGCTGAATGATGCTCTGTCTCACAGAAAAAAAAAGAAAGAAAGAAAGAAAGACATATCTAATTCTTGGCCCAGCTGTCAAAATAGCTGGTTTGGAAACAGTAACACATGCTGCAAAATATGGCAATGCAAAATGAACCACCTGAACCTGCTTTTCTTAGATGTAGCCTACCAGGAGGGTAAATGTGGAAGAAGGAAGGCTTTCCTAGAGTGGTTTAGTGAAGGTGGTGAAAAGATATTATTCTGTAGATATATTTTGAGATCTTGCTGATGAATAAGATATATAAGGTGAAGAGAAATAATTACTGATGAATGACAGATTTTTGACCTGAGCAACTGGTGATTTTCAGTTCAATTTATTACAAGGGAGATGATTGGAGTAGAGAAAAGATTAGAGGAACAGCATCAAATTTTGCTTTGAACATGTTGAGTATGAAAGTCCCCCATCAGATATCTCAGTGGATATGTTAAGTTAGTAGTTGACTATATGCATTTAACTATAATGAGAGAGTTTCGGAATGAAGAGATAGATTTAGGGGTTACCAGCATCCATTTAGAGGCTATGAAATGTAATTTATGACTGTTAAGCTTGGAGGAAACAGTTTTATGTTATCATATATAGAAATCTATGGTAAAATTGTAGATGATAAAATAATAGCAAGAGCAATAAAGTGCTACCTTCCCTTTATAAAAGACTTTATAATTTTTCAATGGGTGGTCATAGCAATATTTCATTCTTATAAGAACCACGTTATAAAAAGGTGAGTTATTACTATCTGTTAATATGAAGAGACTGAAATACTGACTGTTAGAGTTTCTTGTAGTAGTTACACATGCAGACTTTAGCAGATCTGGGACTAGTGTTTGGATTGTCCTCACAAGCCTATACTTCCTTCCTCTGTATCTTATACTTAACAGTAAACAAAGATGTCAATGAAGAAGAGAAATAAATCTTCAACTCTTACCAAGATGTTATATTCTATAAACTTACAAAAAATTGTTTCTCAGAGCTTCCGGAGAGCTGGACAATTGGAGATTTCTGGAGGATGGTGCAACCATGAAAGGCATGGAAGCTCTGTGCTCATTCCCCTAAAAATAAAAATTTTTTTAAAAAGACATTTTTCTTAACAGTTTTCTACTATGCATACTGAAGATACCATGGGAAATGTTCTCACACTTCTTAACCTGGAACAGGGTTTCTAATGTGGAAGAGATATCTGTTTATGATGTTCTTCAGAAAGTGTGATATTTGCTGAGGCATTAAGGTAAGATGCTGACGTTATATTCTGTTTGTCTCTAGAATTGATATTCCACCAGCACACAATACCAGGTTTTCTTCCCTGTGCAAACGGTCATTCCAATTCCTATCATATTTACACTGATGATATAAAGCTGCAAAGGCCAAATGCTGGGAGAGGTGAAAACATGTCTATTGAAATTATGTGTGTGTCTTTTCAAAGGCAGTGCAAAGGACAGGGTACAATCTTGGCCACAGAGATATGAATTGAGAACATCTTGTAAGCAGGAATTTGAACTTTAATTTTTTTCTTTTCTATTTTTTCCTTTTCCTTCCTCATCTGTAAACAGTACAGTTTATTGATTGGTAAAGAAAAGGTGAAGATACTAAAATAGGAGTTTTATCAACACTGGTGAACATAGTTGCCTATTGTCCATTACCATTTCTTTCATTTTTTTTTATTATGTGCACCTCAGTTTTCTTTTTTTCTCTCTTTTTTTTTCCTTTTTCTTTTTCTGAGACCGAGTTTTGCTCTCATTGCCCAGGCTGGAATGCAATGGCACGATCTTGACTCACCACAACCACCACCTCCTGGGTTCAAGCAATTCACATGCCTCAGCCTCCCAAGTTGCTGGGATTATAGGCCTACACCACCACACCTTGCTAATTTTTGTATTTTTAGTAGAGACAGGGTTTCACCACGTTGATCAGGCTAGTCTTGAACTTCTGACCTCAGGTGATCCACCCACCTCGGCCTCCCAAAGTGCTGGGATTACAGGTGTGAGCAACCATCCCGACCTGCACCTCAGTTTTCTAATGTGGAATGCCTTCTTTCTCTTCACTCAGTTCACGTGGTTTGCGTATAGCTAATTTCAACTATACACGATTTAAGGAGAATCAAGCCTACTCATTCAGGGCATATTATTCCTTTGAACACAACAATTGACCTATGAACCATGGATGGTCTTGTAACTCAAAAAGGCCAATAGCACTCAGTTTCAGGCCTTTGCTGGAGCTATTAGGAAAGATCATTTCTATCCTCACCAGGGTTGCTAAACCAGTTGACAGAAGCCTTGAGATGAGTCTCATAATGTTGAGAAATGCTGTTAGAGAAGAAAGTCAAGATAGAATATAAAAAATCCGATCCGTAAAGAGACGGACTATATCCCAATGACTTTGCTTGGATCTCTGCACATTGTTTTTAGCCAGCCTTTATTTTCCCCTGAAGTCTGTTTACATCGTTTATTTATGTTTTTTTGTTTGTTTGTTTGTTTTGTTGATTTGTTTTGAGATGGAGTCTTGCTCTGTCACCCAGCCTGGAGTTCAGTGGCGCGATCTCAGCTCACTGTAAGCTCCACCTCCTGGGTTCACGCCATTCTCCTGCCTCAGCTTCCCGAATAGCTGGGACTATAGGCGCCCACCACTACACCAGGCTAATTTTTTGTATTTTTTAGTAGAGACGGGGTTTCATCGTGTTAACCAGGATGGTCTCGATCTCCTGACCTCATGATCCGCCCGCCTCGGCCTCCCAGAGTACTGGGATTACAGGCATGAGCCACCACACCCACCCGGCCTTAAATTGTTTTTATGTTGCTTGCAACTGAAATAGTCTTGTCTAATAAGTTGACACCCAACAATTAGTTGTCAGTAACAACACGTAGTTGGTTACTATGATAGTATGGCCTACCAGTTGTACCAATACTAATGTTCAAATAAAATAGTGGGAATTTTTAAAAAGAGATTTTAGTGAAGGCTTTCACTTTAGAGAAAAGGATGAAGACGTTAATAGGGATTTGGTTCATGGAGAAGCTAGTCAATAGAACGGCCTTAGTTTCTTGAGAAGTCTCTTGAAATGGTTTCAAATTCTTATAAACTGAGGGTTAGAGATCTAAGATAAAGAAATTGTTTCCATTGATAAAACCTTGGTTGTGTGTGTTTGTGTGTGTGTGTGCGTAAGCAGGAGTAACCATTAAGGATTAAATGATAAAATGTGGCCAGATACCCTACACTTCTTTGTGGAACTGTTTTGGCAACTTTTAGGTAATAGGGAGGAAGCACACTTGGTCATATTCCTCTGGAAAGCACCAATGGCAGTGAGAACAGTGAGGCATCCTCCAGTGACTCCCTGAGTCAAGAGCATCAACAAGAAGGAAATCAGAACTAAAAATAATAATAATAATAATAATAATAATAATAATAATAATAATAATAATAAGGTACTTTTTATGTTCTGTACCTGATTGATATTTGTTAAAATAACCTCAAGAATTGCAAGCAATATTAAATTGAGAGATTACAAAGTTTAGATTCTATTCTAGAAGCTTGTGGAAAGATCACGAAATTTAGATTGTTAGTACTCATTTGAGTTTATATCCACCAAGTGTTTGGTTTGAGGACATCAGGATGACGTTTATTTGAGTTTTCTTTTCTTCAGCCCCACGGCTTAATTCTTTGCTCTTAGCAAAATATTTCTCTGTGCTGTGCTGATCTTTAAACATAGCCTATTTATAAAATTCTAGAACACCAGAATTTAAGAGTTGGGAAAGAGCTCAAAAATACCCCTATAGTTCTACATATTTTATCCTTGTTTTGAAAGGTTAATAAGATATTTTTACAGGTTCAACAAGCCTCAAAAATTACCCCCATAGTCCTAACTTCTGCTTTATTTGAAATGGTTTGATATGTTTTGCGGCTTTAACCTCCTTAGACATTACCTTTAGAGTACTTACAAGTTTTTAT
>NW_022315351.1:0-2085 GCF_002776525.5 Piliocolobus tephrosceles
TAATGGAATTGGTTTGGAAAATATACAAAATAATACTTTTTCTAATGATATGAAAAAAAAAAAAAACACTTGTCTTGTGGTTGATAACGTACATATCAGTACAGATAAAAATAATGAAATTACAAACAATAAAAATAATTACTCTACCAATATAATCGATTCTAACTATGCAAAAAATAATATTACTAATGGTAAGATTATTTGTATGACCACAAAACATGATAAACGTTACAAGCGTAAAAAACGTAATAACAATGGTAATAAGGGTAGTAATACTACTATTAAGCGTAGTACTACTACTACTACTACTAATAATAATAATAATAATAATAAGGGTAGTAATACTACTAATGATAGTAGTACTACTACTAATGGTGAAAGTACTACCAACAGTGCCAGTACTACCACCAATCATAGTAAAACTACCAATAATGGTAACACTACTAACATTGCCAGTACTACTAACATTACCAGTACTACTAACATTGCCAGTACTACTAACAGTGCCAGTACTACTACCAATAATGCTAATACTACCACGCATAATGGTTATAAAAATAATGTCTCTTTTACTATTAATAATAACAAAATCCATACCGAAAATACAAATGAACATAAACAAGCTTTAGAAAATGAAAAACAAAAAAACAAAAGCAGTAATTTTTTAAAAAATATTTTTTTGAAGAAAAATAATTTAACTCATATAAATTTTATGAAGGATATTTATAAAATAGTTTCATCTGATTCTGATGAAAGTAACATAAAAAAGAATAAAAATGAGTATAACATAAAGAATGAAGGAAAAAAAATAGCTAAAAACCGATATAATACTTATTTGTTTTTAAAAAATCAATATACTCAACTGGAGGGTGATACAACTAGTGACAGTGATAGTACATTGTATGGGTCTAGTGACATGAATAATTATGTTAACAAATGTAATAATAATGTAAAATTAGGCAATACTTTTATTGATACTAATATTATAAAAAAAAAAGAAAATAGTATGTCTAAATATGACAATTCGTTATTTAATGGTTATAATTTTTTTGATAATAATAAAAAAGATGATAATGATGGCAATTCTGATGAATCGAATGATTTTTATAAAGAAGCATACGTTGATGTATGTTTACATAAATGTGCTACAGAATGTGCAGGAATATGTTTAGAAGAATGTGTTTCTGAATGCGCAACTGAATATGCAGACGCATGTATACATGATAGCATAAACGAAGTAAGTATGGACTATTACAACAAAACAAATTTAGATGAAATATATTATCCAGATGGTATAAATTTTAATAAAAAGGATATAAACAATTTTAAATATTTTGATAAGAATAATGAATATAATAAAGTATTAACAGTTTTTGAAAATAAGTGTCCTTCTGTTCCTATAAGTTCGAATAATAATAAAAAAAATATATTTTTGTTTAATAATAGTAACAGAAAAGATAATAACACATTTGTTGAGAATGATAGATTTTATACATCTCTTGATAATGGTACAAATGAAAATAGTTTTACTAATAAAAAAAATTCCAATTCAATGAAAGATAGCAATTTTGAATATACAATGGGTTATAATAATAATTTATATAATAAAATTATGGATACTGAAGATGGAACAGTTGATATGTCTGACGTAGTTAAATATTATTGTAGTAGTAAAGACATTAATAATAAAAATAGTTGTTTTAATCAAATTAATTATTGTAATTTGGAATTTAATTTAGAACCAGAATTGGAACATATGTGTAAGAAGTTGTTGAAACCATGTTATGAGGAAGAGTGCTGTAATGATCAAACTGATAATACTAATACTACTACCATTACTACTACAGTAAATGAAGGTGTGTTATTACAGAAAGAAAAAGGAAATGGGACCATTTTATTTGAAAATAATAATACTAAAAACTTGTGGGTATATAATAATAATATAAATAATAATATAAATAATAATATAAATAATAATAATATAAATAATAATATAAATAATAATATAAATAATAATATAAATAATAATAATATAAATAATAATAATAATATAAATAATAATAATATAAATAATAATAATATAAA
>NW_022315353.1:0-562 GCF_002776525.5 Piliocolobus tephrosceles
TACTTGTGTATAAGAACCACATGGCATGAATCTTCCTGGCTATGTGACATTGGTCAGGTTCTCTAACCTCTCTGGGTTTCAGTTTTCTCCATTTTCAGTAAAATGGAGATAATGGAACCTATGCAATGGGACTGATCTGAGGCTTAAATGAGTTAATATACAAAAGATCCTTAAAACAGTGCCTGGAACACTGGGAGGACTCAATAACTATTACCAATATTCATCTATGTTGTATCCTTGATCGTTCATCAGGGCAATGCAACAGCACTTTCCTGGGAGAGGCAGATGATAGAATCTTGGCGTGTCAGGGCTGCAAGAACCATGTAGAAATCACTGCTCTCACTTAGACCTGGTAGATTTGGGACCCAGAATGCGAAAGGAATTCACCCAAAGTCACCCTGCAAATAAGTGGCAGAGAGAGGACTAGAGCACAGTTCTCCTGATGTTGTCCCACAAAGATTTTACCCCTGAGCTACTGAGGGAAATGTCACCTCCCAGGGAGGATCAGTGTGTTTGTTGTCTCCCCTCCTTGATGCTGGGAGTCCCAAAGGCTCCGGGAAGG
>NW_022315353.1:572-3180 GCF_002776525.5 Piliocolobus tephrosceles
CCACCCTCAACCTGTTCTCTTCCTCACAGCACAGGGGATGAACACAGCCGAGGGAACTGGGGTCACCTGGACCAGCTGGCTGCCCTGCGCTGGGTCCAGGACAACATTGCCAGCTTTGGAGGGAACCCAGGCTCTGTGACCATCTTTGGAGAGTCAGCGGGAGGAGAAAGTGTCTCTGTTCTTGTGAGTGCTCCTGGCACCAGGCCCAACCCCATGCTTGATGTGATGCTGATGAGGCCTCTTAGACACCTGTCAATCCAGCTATGGATACCTCTGATTACAATACCTGGATATGGAACTGACCCTACTCACTGCCTAGCATCAGAGGGTGGAAAGCTAAAGACCAAGCTCTCCTTGACCCCCAGGGAGCTCAGAGCTCAGCTTAGTGTCCTGGGGCCATATGAATCTCTAGTTGCAGCCTACAATGGTGGCATTCTCCTCTTCTAGCTTGGTTCAGCTCTCTTTTTCTCTCTCTCCTTGCCACTCATTTTCACATAAGAACTCACTTCCCTTCTCTTGGGAAGTAGGGATAGGCACAAATTATGAGCAAGGGCGGGCAAAGACAAGAGGTGGACAGAGGTCATTGTTTAGTTAAAACAGAACTAGGTATGGAGGGGACATGGACACTGAGCAGGCTGGGGATTCCTCTGGGGTGGTCTGAAGGCTGGTCTATGCCCAAGAAGTAGGCAACAGTCTGCGATTGTGGGGCTGGGTGGGCTAGGGGAGGCGGACCGAGGAAGGAGGGATGGAGCCGGGGATAGGGAGGGATGGGGCAGGGGTTGTGGGTCATAGACGCAACCTGGGGGTGTGAGGGGTCCTGCTGGTGTGGGGGATTGGGTGCAGGAGAAACTGGGGGAGCTGGGGTGAAAAACCAGATGAGAAGTGCCGGGAGCTGTAGGAAGCCTTCCGCCTGCCTCGAGGTGGGCAGTGGGTCAGCCCACTGCTGGAGTCTTCAATCCCGTATTGGTTTTGTACTTGAATACACAGAGGAAACATTTTTATACTTTTTAAAGTAAAGAAAAAGGAAAAATACAGCTAAGCCCAAGAAAGACAAAAAGCCATCTACAATCCCATGACCCGGAGATAGTCACTGTGCTCAGTTTGACATGGATTTTTCTAGTCTTGTTTCCTTGACTTTTTATTTATCTGTCTATCCATCTATCCATCCATCTACCTATCAATGAATCTACCTATCATCTATTATCTATCTTTGTCTTTTTTATTTACAAAAGTACTTTCCTGAATATTATAATACAATGCAACTATTTTACTAACTATTAAGTGCTGTCCCTTAATAGTATCTTTTACAGTTGCACCGTATTCCATGATAAAAATGAAAAACCATTTATTAGCCCAATTGTATAATATTGGAACTGTGAGTTATTTCCAGTGTGTATCATTATAAACAGCAGAGGCATTCTTAGAAATCTTCGTGTGCCGCCAGGATCACTTTTTAGGATAAGCTCTGAGTAATGGAGATGCGGATTCGGAAGTTGTGGCTAGGAGATGCTAAGTTGCCTTTCCAATAAATTTGTTGGTTAGGCTCGGCTGTCACACACCTCCCATTATGTCCCTGCCCTGTGCTCTGTCCCAATCCCGCTGAGGTTCTCTTGGGTGGCCAGGTGGGTGGCGAGCCTGGCAAGCAGGCAGGGCCAGGTGAGGAGCCATTGTGTCCACTAAGCCCCAGGGTCTCAGGGGAATAGGTCAGGGCAGAGGTGGGATAGATGTAGCCTGGAAGAGCAAGCAAGTCGCTGACCTACCCCTGAGCATGAACTCTCCTCCCCTCCACTCTGCTCTCAGGTTTTGTCTCCATTGGCAAAGAACCTCTTCCACCGGGCCATTTCTGAGAGTGGCGTGGCCCTCACTGCTGTTCTGGTGAACAAAGGTGATGTCAAGACCTTGGCTGAGGTAGGTCTCCCGCTGGATACTCCCACCCCCTTGGCTCCGTGCTCCTGAATCCTCAGGGGTCTCTCTTGTGGTGGGTTCTAGCTAATGTTCTCCTAGAATCACTGAGGCATCAATGGCTGAGCAGGAAGGGCAAGGAGACAGCTTGATCAATGTCCCAGTTTCACAACCGGGGAAACTGACACAGGGCTTGGAAGGGGTTTGCCAAGGGCAGCAGGTGATCAAAGCAGAGCTGGGACTCCAGCTCCTGGCCCTAGCAGCCAGTACAGTGCCCTGTCTGTGACCACACTCCTCGTGTGTCCCAGGGCCTGGTGCCATGTTGGGCAGTAGGCAGGGGGCAGTGGGCTGAGATGATGTCTTGTATCTCTCAGGGTCTGAGTTCTGTGGACCCACTTGTGGGCTGTCGGCCTGGAGCGGTTCCACACTGAGGGCCTGATAACCAGGATTGGTTCTTGGAGAATTCACTCATTGTTTCATTTGTTCACACAACAAAACTAGGTGAATAAATGAAGGTAAGAACAAGAAGTGGGCAGAGGTCACTGTTTGGCTCAAAGTCAGATGTCCATGTGGAGGAAATGCGGACACTATATGGCCGTATGTGGCTCTGCATTCTAGCCAAACACCTAACACCTCCCCAAACTTCTGCTATAATGTAGGGAATAGATGAATAGTTACAGAATCACACAATTACAAAGCGTCACCT
>NW_022315353.1:3190-6405 GCF_002776525.5 Piliocolobus tephrosceles
GTGCACTGGGCTCTGCCCACTCCCCTTCTATTTTACATTGTCTGCTCCTCAAAATGGCACTATGGGAGGAGGCTGAACCAGAACCTTCCACTATCAGGAGGCAGAGATAGCAGGGATGATTAGGCATGAAGAGGGGAAGCCTGAATCTCAGTCCAAGGACACTCGCCTCCTCCCAGCACACAGGAAACTCCAACATATCCTCCCGATCTCCTCACCCCTACCCCTACCTCCCAGTGGGTTGACTGTTTCTGGTGACATCACGTCTGCAGCATCTTATAATCCTGTCCTCTGCGCTGCCTCCCTGGAGGTCACAGCACTCTCCTTAAATGGTCTTGGGAGGAGTACATGAGATTCATTCAGCAAAGACTTAGCACTTCATATGTGCCAGGACTTGTTTAGGAGCTGGGGATATAGCAGTGAAACAAGAAAGATTCCCTGCTATCTTGGGACCCTCCATTACAGTGCAGGGAGAGTGCAACAGAAAAGCAAATCAAGTGTGTATTCTGTTTGATGGTGTGCAGCATTAGGGGATAGAGTTTGTGTGTGGTTTCAACTGAAGTAGCAGCATCAGGGAATGGCTCAGTGAGAAGGTGGCATTTGAGCCAAGCTCTGGAGAAGGCAGGAAGCCAGCTGTCAGGAAACCCGGAGAAGCCTATTTCAGGCAGAGGGAAAAGCCACTGCAAAGACCCTGATGGAAGTGGCCAGTCTGGATGGAGAGGACCGAGTGTGCAGACAGACTGGCCTGATGCTGAAGAGGCAATGGGCAGTGGGAGAGGGATCATTTAAAGTATTTGGATTTGGATTCTGAGCAAGATGGGAAGCCTTTGGAGGTTTTGAACAGAGGAGTCACATGATCTTAGATCTCACAAAGGTCTCTGCCTCTGGTGTTCAGGTAGACTGTAGGAAAGGGGCAGAGTGGATGCAGTTGACCAGCTGGGTGGCCACTGTGTTGCCATAATCCAGGCCAGGGCTCCTGGCTGCTTAGACAGGGCTGTGGCAGTGGGGATGGGAGGAGTGGTTGGAGTCTGGATATCTTTGAAGGAATAACTGAGAGGATTTGCTGATGGACAGGATGCAGCGGGTGAGAAAGAGAGGGGAGTGGAAGATGCCCTGAGTTTTCTGACACAAGCAAGGTCATGCCCACACAGGGCAGCCACTTGAAAACTCTGAGTGGACAGCGGCAATCACTTGTCATTGTTGCTGATGGGAGTCTTCCGCATGGCTGCCACCCAACCGGGGTGCTCCTGTCTCTTGCCTCAACTTTTATATCTTCTACTTCACCTTCCCTCCCCATTTCCATGTCTCTTGGTGCAGCCAGACTCGCCTTCCTTAACAGAGTTAGAGCATGTCACCCCCACTTCTTAAAAGCCTGACCTTCCTTATGAGACAAATCCTCTTCCCTCCATGGAGTTAGTCCTTCAAAGCACACCTGCATGCAGACTGTGTGCCAGACTGTGCAGAAGGTAGGCTCTGCACCTGTCCCTCCCTCTAGACCCTGCCCCATGGCATTTCTCCAAGCCCAGAACTCTTGGGTGTTTCTGGAATTGACCTTGCACAATGACACCTGTGTCCTTTTGCTCATGCGATTCCCCCTGTTTAGAAATTCTCCCTCCTTTCCTCACCTGTCAATACAATTCACTGCCCAGAGCCCACTGCAGGCGGGTGGCACCTCCTCCACATAGCCTGCCCTGCACCTTCCTTCCAGAGGGGCTGCTCCTCTTGCTGCCCTCCCAGGGCAGGCCTTCTTGGACAGCCTCTCAAAGAGGCAAAACGTGCACCCCAATCCTCTTCCGTATTGTCAGCCATATTGGATTAGGATCTGCACCTTGTCCAGCTGGGTCTGGTCCACTTCACAAAATATCTCCCCCAGGCAGCCTGAACTAGCTCATCATTCATTGGTTTTCGTAGAGCAGACCAAAGGTCCCAGAAGCCATAGGTTATCAAAGACTAGGAATTGTCCAGTTCCATCTGATATCCAGGAGGGAAATACAGCCTATGGGGCGTGGAACTGGGAAGATGGCACAGAGGACTGATGTCTCTGAGAGGGACCCGCAGCAACCCTGCTAACAAGTAATACCTAACATTCGTTCAGCCCTTCCAGACACCAGGTGCTGTGCTAAGTATTTCACACCAGGTGCTGTGCTAAGTATTTCACCGATTTAATCCTCATAATAACTCACCTCTTAGATGAGAAAACTGAGGCCCAAACAGGTGAAACTCCCAGCCAGTAAGTAGCAGAGCCAGGCTTCAGATCCAGTTAATCTGCTTTCAATGTCCATGCTCTATCTTAGCAACTACACCATTGTGACTAAATATGAAATATAAAAATATAACTGTACCCAGAACCAGCTGCCCTGATGGCAACAGGTGAGTCGGGCTCTCTCTAATCTTTGACAATATAAAAATGATTCATCAAAGGTAAAACCTAAAATTAAGACATGGATCAATATAGTGTGAGTTCATCACTGATTCTTTTCTTCATGATTTTCTCTCTAATAGGGAATCAAGTCTTAGTCTAGGCTCCTTGAGTGATGATGGTTCAGTACCTCCTCAAAGCCACCCATGGATCAGTAACAGCTCTTGTTTAAATACAGAGAGATAGCACCATCTCTCCTCATTAATCATGGATTCTGCATTTATAAATTCACCTGCTTGCTAAAATGTCCTTGTAACCCCAAAATCGATACTGGTGGCACTTTCATGGTCACACACAGGCAGGCACAGAGCAGAGGAAGCTGGATTTGCATGATGGGCACGTTCCATCTGAGATCCGGCGAGACCACCTCTGTCTTCTCATTTCATCTCTCATGCTAACAAGCGTCCTCTTCGTGGTCTATTTAGTGCTATGTGTTCTGCATTTTTGTGCTTTTTATGGTGATGTCACTGTTTAGGGTGGCCCCAAGAGGAGCGCGGCTGTCTGGCATTCCTGAGCTAAACAGGCTGTGCTGTGCCTTACGGGAAAGGTGCCTGTGTGAGACAAGCTTGGGCGAGGCAGGAGCTGCAGTGCTGCTGGCCATGCATTCGGTGTTGAAAAATCCACAAAATAGCACGTTCAGAAAAAGGAGAAGGAAATTGGCTGATTCATACATGAGGCTGTGATGGAAAGGGCTAAAGTAACACCTCTTGTGTGGGATGGAGCTGTGGAAGTGTCTTTCAACAGAAACCCACACATAAAAGAAGGTTGATGAAAATGTTGTGGCCAGAGGTTTGCAAGA
>NW_022315353.1:6415-23841 GCF_002776525.5 Piliocolobus tephrosceles
CTGACTCTTTCCTTCCTAGTGTCACTTCTCGGTGGGTAGCATGACCAATGCAAAGTGCTGAGGCACAGGGCCGGGCAGCCCACAAGGTAGCCCTGAAGGGGCAGCGGTGTGTGGCTCCAATGAGTCAATCATTGGGAAACTGGCCACTTCCTGGGGCTCGGACAGGAGAGCTTTGTTGCTTGGATAGGAGGGCAGAGCAGAAGGAGAGAGGGCAGGGGAGAGGCAAGATCACCCTTGCTCAGCCCCTTCTTTTCTCTGCCAGGACTTTAATGCCTTAACACCCTAACACTCCCAGGCCAGGCAGGCAGCAAGACACATGGGGACACTAAGATATAAAGCAGTGAGCGCCGCAGATTCCTGAGACACAAGAGGCAGATTGTTCCCTCTCTGCGTATGTTTGTATTTAAATAGCCTCACATTCAGACAAACAACTTGGATTTGCTTCAGTCTTCTCAGGATGGGTGAGAAAAACACTGGAAATGCTCAAAACGAGGCAAAACAGAAGATACCTGTCAGGGTGGAGATGGCGTCCACGTGAATGAATGCGAGACTGTTATCAGTGAATTGCATCCAGTGTAACCAGATGTAGAAAGATTTCTTCTGTGAGAATTCACCAGCAGGCAAAGGGGTTTACGAGGCTGAGTCAGTGTCCCTGCACTGGCAGTTATTTTAAATGAATTCACCCAGGATTTCCACATTCGTTCATTAAACATTTGTTCATTGAACAAATATCTGGCTCAAATTCCAGTTCCATGTCAACCAGCCATGCAGCCTGGAGCACGTCACTGAGCTTTCCCGTGACTCTGTTTCTCTACTGTGCTGACAGCCAGAGGTTTCCTGCAGAGCTGGAGACCTTGGTAGCCTCCAGGTGTGTGTTGGGCAACATGAACTGAGCATGAACCCTTGTCTTCTCAGATGCTGGAGCACCCACCTACATGTATGAGTTTCAGTATCGTCCAAGCTTCTCATCAGACATGAAACCCAAGACGGTGATAGGAGACCATGGGGACGAGCTCTTCTCCGTCCTCGGGGCCCCATTTTTAAAAGGTAATGGCTCCTTGCTGTCCGTGAGCTTGGAGTTAGGAGACCTGGGTTCCAGTCTTGGTGTGGTGGGCTTCAGCAAGTTTCTCCTCTCCTGGTCTTAGTTTCCTGATTCTCTATAACAGGGTTGAACGTCATTGGGTAGTCCCTGGGCTTCCTCCTGCTCTAACACGTGTGAGGCGGGATGTGTCTTCATGTGCCCTCTGCACAGACACTCAGAATCCTGGGCTGTGTCATCAAAAAGACAGGTGTGGGGTGGTCTCTTGCAGGATTCACTATGACACGGTTGAATGTCATTGCGTTGTGCCCCAGGCTCTGCCTGCTCTAACACACCTGAGGGAGGATATGTATTCATGTGACCTCTGCACAGACACTCGGAATCCTGAGCTGTGTCATCAGCAAGACAGGTGTGGGGTGGTCTCTTGCAGGATTCACTATGACAGGGTTTAATGCCATTGGGTTGTCCCCCAGGTTCCTCCTGCTCTAACACACCAGAGGGAGGATGTGTATTCATGTGACCTCTGCACAGACACTCAGAATCCTGGGCTGTGTCATCAACAAGATAGATGGTGGGACACATGCAGGGCCCTGCTCTA
Organism: Piliocolobus tephrosceles; assembly: GCF_002776525.5. Classification (NCBI taxonomy): domain Eukaryota; kingdom Metazoa; phylum Chordata; class Mammalia; order Primates; family Cercopithecidae; genus Piliocolobus; species Piliocolobus tephrosceles. The sequence continues at coordinate 8,053 of NW_022315353.1, forward strand.
GGTTGAGAAGCCACCGATCAATATCCCTCTCCCAGGAGTGCTGAGAATGTGACTGAGGGTGAGGTTAGAATTGGTGTTAACCCTGAGTCAGGTCTAATGTGTGTCTATTTGTCTTTCTGTCTCTAACAAAAACTCATAAACCTTTAAATGTAATACATTTAATAATTGTTAATTTACAAATCACAGGATGTATGAATTTGGAATATGAAAGGAGACTTTATTTTTGATATGCTTTATAGCCAGCAAGGTGGCCATCCCGCAGGCTGGGAAGGTGCCTCTGACCAAGCCCAGACACAGGTTCATTGATGGAGGAGGGGTTTGGTAGCAGCTTTATGTGAATGGATTTGCTAAACATACGTGTTCAACAGGTTACAGGGGGAGCAATGGATATTCATGAAGACAGTCCTGACACATGTGTATTAAACAAACATGCATGTAACATGGCCCATGTTCACCTGGTGGTGGAGACCTAATACTTAAATATATTATAATTAGGGCCTATAAGTCCAAAGGTCTTCTCAGGACATAAAGCCCAGCAAGTGAGCAGCCTCTGTACACTGGTCAGGTCCAGTGCACGGTTGGTGATGTTCTTATCTGGAGAAAGTTTCTGAAATCAGTCTCTTATGCAATCAAAGCCATAGTTAAGACTGGAGGGTCAGGGATCTGTTTGTCTGCGTATCCCAGCTTCAGCCATTGTAATTATTTTCATTTTGCTTAAGTCCAAGCCAGTGCTTGTTTAGCTGCTAGAGAAACAGAATCACCTCGTGGCAGTGAGAACAGAGAGGATTTTTTAAGGGTAGGGATGTAGGCCTGAACCCTTGCCCGACGTGGCCTTAGGTCTCGTTTTTAATTTGGTGTCTTATTGCCACAAAGAGTGTTCTGTCAGAATGATGACCTTTATTTTAATGCTGATGCTGCTCAGTGGTGTCTAAACCACAAAAGAGACGGAGTATTATGAGGCGTGTCTGACCTCCTGTCCGTTCCCAGGCAGGAACACAGTTGAAGGATTTTCTGGGCTCCCCTTAGCCCAGAGAGGGTCTGTTCAGTCAGCTGGGGGTGTTAGGATTTTATTTTTAGTTTACATTATACAATATTTTTAAAAGTCCTTTCACAATGTCTTCTAAGCCTTAACTCTCAGCAGTTACAGATCACATGGGACTCACCCCATGGCTGCTCAGAACACACCAGCGCCTCTGGGCATCTCGCTGTGCATGCTTAGGAGCCTTGCGGTTCTGTTGTTTTCCAGAATGTGAATTGTGGGTGTGTGTCAGGGAGGCAGAAAACACCCGAGAGAGCAACCCTGGGAGGTGGGGCTGCTGTAGAGGAAACCCTGGGGTGTGGCATTGCCTGTGACCCTGAGGAGGGAGGAGGCAGGCGAGGGTCACAGGAGACAAAGGCAGCCAGCACATGGAATGACATATGCCCATTGTTGAGCCCTAAGTCAGATATGGTCAAAGGTAAAGTACACACAAATCCACCAGGATCTTCTAGAACCGCAGACCTCAGCTCAGTGGGTGTGGAGCATTCGCCAAGACTATGTTTCTAGCAGGCTCGCACATTATGTTGATGCTGCAGGTCTGCGGACCACACTTTGAGTCACAAAGGCTTTTTTTCTTCTTACCCTCAGAGGGTGCCTCAGAAGAGGAGATCAGACTCAGCAAGATGGTGATGAAATTCTGGGCCAACTTTGCTCGCAATGGGTGAGGCTCTTGGCAAAGACAGAGCAGGACTGGTGAAAGCGGGCGGGGGTGGGGTGGGGTGGGGCATGCCTATTGGGAAGGGGCAGCTTCTAAGGTTCTAGTGATCAATCTCCTGACCCTGTGACCATAGCATTCTGACAATGAGAGCACTCTACAAATGGAGAGGCCACTCCTGGAGATAGTGAGCTCCCCATCTCGGGAGGTATACAAGCCTCTTGACAGAGATAACTTGGGCATCCTTGCACATCTCAGAAGATTGTTGGGAACACACAGCAGCTTTGGGGCAATTCTATTTGATTCTGTTTCCAGAAATCCCAATGGGGAAGGGTTGCCTCGCTGGCCAGAGTACAACCAGGAGGAAGGGTACCTGCAGATTGGTGCCAACACCCAGGCGGCCCAGAAGCTGAAGGACAAGGAAGTGGCTTTCTGGACCAAACTCTTTGCCAAGAAGGCAGTGGAGACGCCACCCCAGACAGAACACATTGAGCTGTGAATGGAAGATCCAGCCAGCCTTGGGGGCCTGGAAGAGCAAAGGCTGGGGTATTTTGCAAAAGGGATTGCAGGTTCTGAAGGCATCTTACCGTGGCTGCGGAATTGTCTGGTGGTGGGGGGCAGGGAACAGAGGCCATGAAGGAGGAAGTTTTGTATTTGTGACCTCAGCTTTGGGAATAAAGTATCTTTTGAAGGCCAAATTGGTGCTTGTGTCTTATACTGGAGATTAATCAGTTGTCCTCAGAGAGAGAATGATGCTGAAATAGGCAATGTGAGAAGGAAGGTGGCTCTGCTGGGGATGACCAGGCCTCAGGATGAGCAGAGCCCAGAGGACTGGGCCATGGATGGTGCTCAGGGGAACTCCGGGCTTGTTGCATGTTTCTGGGCCCCCAACAATTTCCAACAATAGGAGTTGGGATGGCCAGAGTGTAGCATCCAGACCCTCTGTTTGGAGCTGCCTGTGGAAATGGAAGTGGCCCAGGCTGAGAATGTGCCTGGATCAGGGAAGAGGGAGACATGCTGAGGTGATCCTGTGGTACTGTTGCATGGCATTTACTGACGCTGGCACAGGTCTGCAACACCTTTCTGAGTATGTACACTAGCCTCTCAAAACTCCCCATGAGGCTGAGTCTTCCAACAACTGGTCTAAACTCCTTCTGTAGCCTGGACCACTTCTGGTGTGGGCAGTGACCACCTTGGAGTAAGTCTCCAGAGGGTCATCCGAATACTGTGTCTTTCAGAATCCCATGGGTGATTTCTGGATTCTGTTAGTGCGTAGAAAGCTCTAAAGCATGTCATTGCTGCCTTATCAGCAAGAGGAAGCTGGATTGTCCTCAAAATCATAACTTTTCCTGCACCAAAGAAATGAAGTTGCAAGGCACATGGTTCGCTTGAAATGGAAGGGAAGACAAGCACCTAGGGGGAGTGGTGGGATCTGAACACTGGCTTACTTCTCACCTGCAGGCAGGAGACGGGGTGACCTTCATGAGTGGATATACTCTGTGAATTGTAATCAGTACTGAAGGCCAAGTGTGATCCACTGTGAGAGTATACAACCTCTGAGAACCATGGACCCATGAGGAGGTTGACTCCCATCACAGACTCTACTCCATGGGTATCTATCAGGGCCCATGAGAAAGATTAGGGTAGATAGTAAGACTGGAGAAAATCTGCCTTCAGGAATGCAGGCATGAGCCCTGCTCACACCCTTCACCCCTAAAGAACAAAATCCTTCAACCATTGCGGAATGGCCAACAAATCTTGTCCTCCTCAAGGTACTCGTAGAGACATACTGAGTTTGAAGATAAGAAATCTTTTAAAACTCTGTAGCCCTGGGAGAGGGACAGGGAGTCATCTTGGGCCCAGGTTATTGGTCTTTTACTGCTGGGGATGGTCAATCTCTCTGAAAAGCTCCATCTCCAACAGCAAGAAACGAAGGTCCTACCTAAGGTGGAGGCTGGATCATGACAAGAGAAGGCATTCCTGGCTGCTACCATGGAGTTAGCAAGTCCCAGGAAACAGAAATGTACTGCTGGGGGAGAGAGCAAAGCATGCAGAGCAACCCTCTGGTTAAAGCAGGTGAACAGAAAGAGCCTAAACCTGAGAGTGGAACAAGACATTAGGAAAATCCTTCAGAAAACCAGCCCTTACACAAATGCACTAGAACCAGCATAAAGTAGCACTGGAAGCATTTGAAGTAGATGGTGCATTCAAGATAGCCATAGCAACAACAAAAGTATTCCGTGATCACCACACTCGAAATACACACACACACACACACACACACACACACACACACACACACACAAAATCAGTGTAGCAGCAGAAGAAAAGATATGTCCATTTCCTGTCATGGATACTACTTACTTCAGTTTCAGTTCACTTACCCATGATGTCCAGTATTGAATTCAAAATCACAAACCTTATAAAGGAAGCAAAACCTATTAACAAGAGGCAAAGCAGTTGGGCACAGTGGTGCATGCCTGTAGTTCCAGCTACTTAGGAGGCTGATGCAGGAGGATTGCTTGAACCTGTGAGTTCAAGGCTGTAGTGCACTGTAATTGCACCTATGAACAACCATCTGCACTCTAGCCATGGTATTATGGTGAAATAGCATCTCGTAGAGTGAGAGAGAGAGAGAGAGACAGACAAACAAAACAATCAACAGAACCAGATTCAGAGATAACCTAGGTGTCAGACTAACAGACTGGGATTTTAAAATAACTACGTGGAATACTTCCATGAACATATGGGTAGTTTCAGCAGAGAGGTAGAAACTATGAGAAAGAAGCAAATAAAAATGTTAGAAATGAAAAAAAAAGTAGTAACAGAAATTAGAAATGCCTCTAATTCATTCATCAGTAGATCTGACACAGCTAAGGAATGAATGAGTGCAGCTGAAGACAGGTCAATAAAAATTACCCAACTTAAAACGAGAAAAGTCAGTGAAAAAAAAAAAAAAAAAAACCAGGGAATCGAAGAACTGAGAGATAACATCTAATGGTCCAACATATGCATAACTGGAATCCCAGAAAGAGAAGACAGATCAAGCAGAAGAAAATATTTGAAGAGATAATGGCTGAGAATTTTCCAAAACTAATGAAAAACATCAAGGCACAGGTCCAAGAGCTTGGAAATCCCCAAGCAGGATTCAACAACAACACCACCACCAACACTGACAGTAACAACAACATACACATTTAGACACACACTGAGAAAATATTGAAGGCAGCCCGTGGAAAACGACATTGCATACAAAAAAAGGAATTAGAGCAGACTTCTCACTGGAAACTGTGCAAGCCAAAAAATAATAGAGTGACATGTTTAAAGTATTCAAAGGAAAAAAATCTTTCAGAATTCTACATCCAGCAAAAGCACTTCTCAAAAAATAGAGGGAAAAATGTTTTCAGATGAACAATAGAGAGAATTTATAATTACATACTTGTGCTACCAAAAATATAAAAGGAAATTCTTCATGCAGAAGTTATATGATACAGACAAAAACTTAGGGCGATGATCATGGGAACCCTCAGCTGGTAGCCAGTTCCTCAGAAGTGCAGGTTAGTGCAGGACAGGCATCCCTCTTTTCTCACTTGCAGTTCTCAAGAATAAATGTAGAATGTGCTAGGATGCAATGTCCTGACATGGGGGGACATGGAGGGACTGGCCATCACAGCCCCAGCTCTGTTCCAGTCCCTCCCCGGGAACAAGATGTTTTTCAACACTCTAGCCCAGCATGTTATGGTTCCCCCAAAGTATGAAACCCTGGGTGGGCTGTCTTCACAGCCCCGCAGCTGCAGTACAAGCAGGGCATGCGCAACTAAGATTCCATCCGCCTCAGGCAGCCTTCTGTTGTCCATTGCTGCCTATGCGTTTGGGTGGGAGTTTCCCAACTCCCTCAAACTGAGATTGAATGCCTTCTTGCTACAAGTAAAAACACAGCTTCATAGATTTGTTGGATGTCGGGGTGTTGTGTCACACCGGATCCAGACAGGCTGATAACAGGCCTGTGGTGAACCTGCTTTTCACAGTTACAACCTGGGACTTGCGACTGGTCTCTGACATGGGGGCACTCTTGTGGGACTGAGCCCTTAAGCTGTGGGATCTGGCGCTGTCTCCAAGCAGATAGTGTGAGATGGGACTGCATTAGAGGATATTCAGTGGGCGTGCACTGGAGAATTGGTGTGTGGGAAAAGCCCACACGTGGTGTCAGAGGTGAAGTATTGAGGTTGGCGGAGCGTGGAGAGGAAAAACAGTTGGGTTTTTAAGCTCGTGAGGTTTAGACTGGTCCAGGGAAGAGGAAAGAGATGGACCCTTTGTAGAAAAATGTTACGTAGATGGAGTTTGCTGAACACTTCTGACATGCCAGGTACTGGATCAGATTTGTGTTAGAGGCTGGGGAGGACCCTGAGCCAGAAGGCATTTAATCCCAGTTTGGAAGAGAAATAAGATTTGGAAACTCCCACCCAAACAGCCCATGCGTGATGACGACTGTAGAGACTGAAAGAGCCAAGAGACCAGGCTTGATGCCGTCCCTGGATGTGTCAGCCAAGGCGTCTGCACCACTATCTGGGGACATTGCCGGGAGCCTGGGCCTGAGGTTGTGGTTCTGACTCTGCCCTGGAAGCAGTGTGGCTATCTGACACTGCCCACAAGGGGGTACCAGAGACTCGCTGCCAAATGGGCGCCCTTGGCCAGAATGAGGACCCTGCAATTAGAAACCAGGACAGGCCCAGACAGGGATTTCAAACACTGCTGTGGGTGAGAAGGCAGTACTGCTTGGCACCTAAAGACTCAGGCTCTAGATCCAGACTGTGCAGCTTCATATTCCGGCATTGTGACCAGGGCCGGCTGGTTTCCTGGGCCTGAGACCTGTGCAGTCACAGGGCCCTACTGTCAGGAGCGCTGTATGTGGCTTTAATGCTGTGCTCCTGCTGTCCTGAAATTCTTCAAAATTGTTAGAGTGAGCATCCTGTATTGTTTTTGTGTGTTTGTGTGCCCAGCAAATTCCACAGCAGGTTCTGTCTGTCACTTTCCAGCCAGTTTTCTTGGGCCTCGTGGTGACGTTCACGTGGTTGATGCCAAGTGTTTGCTTGTAGGGTTTCTGTGAAGACTCTCTGAATTACAATGGAGAGTATTTTATCATCAAACACGTAATAACTATGCAGTGAGTTTTACTTACTGACTTTTACTTACTTCTATTACTGCTATTGTTCTCTTTCTTTCTTTCTTTCTGTCTTTCTTTCTTTCTTTCCTTCCTTCCTTCCTTCCTTCCTTCCTTCCTTCCTTCCTTCCTTCCTTCCTTCCTTCTCTCTTTCTTTCTTTTCTTTTGTGATGGAGTTTTGCTCTTGTTGCCCAGGCTGGAGTGCAGTGGTGCAATCTTGGCTCACTGCCACCTCCACCTCCCCGGTTCAAGTGATTCTCCTGCCTCAGCCTCCTGACTAGCTGGGATTACAGGCACCCGTCACCACACCTGGCTAATTTTTGTATTTTTAGTAGACATGGGGTTTCAGCATGTTGGCCAGGTTGGTTTCGAACTCCTGACCTCAGGTGATCCACCCACCTCGGCCTCCCAAAGTGTGGGATTACAGATATGAGCCACCGTGCCTTGTCTATTACTGCTATTATTATAGAGTTCAAGGGTACCATGGACTGTTCAACAAAGGCCAATGTGCACTTCCCTGGGTACAGATCCATCTGCTGGGCAGCTCTCAGTCCATCTACAGGTCGCATTGCCCAGCACTTCTTGGGGAGCCCCAAAATGAGTTTGACCTTGGTCCTGACCCAAGGATCCCATGGTCTGACAGGTGAGGCCTCTGGGCTGCAGCTTACCGACCCCTGCTCTGTAGCGTATCCCCCTCTCTGTGGATCAGAAGGAAAAAATATGCTGTTTCTTCCCACCGCTGAGGCTCAAGGAGCTCTGGGACGCCGTCTCGGACAGGACCACCAGGTGTGGAATGAGGATTCTGCACTGGGTCTGTGGTCAGCTTTCTCATGGTAAGCTTTGAATTTTCCTTCAGCAACAAAGGAGGAAGCGCCCAGGCTTTCTTATCAGCTTTCCAGGTGTCAGCAGGAGGGGACAAGGGAAGACTGAGACTTAAAATCCACCAGGAGTCAAACACTGAAAAGTGAGTTTGGACTCACTATGACACAGCATTAGGTTGGGTTTTGTGTTTTCTTTAATACAATCTGAAAATCATTTTTAATTGGTGTGTTTACATCATTTTTGTTTAATGTAATTATTGATATGATTGGATTAAAATCTGTCATTTCAGGGGTACTTTTTCATTTGTTCCTGTGTCTTTGTTCTCCTCTCTGCTCGCTTGTGTAGTGAGTATTTATGATTTCATGTTATCTCCACTATTGTGTTATTATTCCTATCTCTTTTTAAAATTATTGATTGGGTTTCCTGGGTATACAATATAGATATTTGGTTAATCGCCTTATGCCTTCAGACAAGACCAATTACACAAAGTGTAAGAATCTTACAAAAGTGTACTTCAAATACCTATCTCTCATCTTTCCTATTATTTTTATTGTATATTTTATTTTTACATATGATCAAAATCCACAGCTCATTGGTGCTATTTTTGTTTTAAACAGTAATTAAATAAGAGGAAAAATAGCTTACATTACCTTTATTTTTAAGTTCTATGTAGAGCTTCACTTCTTTGATGAATATCCAAGTTTTCTTCCTGTATTGTATACCTTCTCCATAAAGAATTTCCTTTTATATTTTTGGTAGCACAAGTATGTAATTACAAATTTTCTCCACTGTTCATCTGAAAACATTTTTCCTTTTATTTTTTTGAGCAGTGGTTTTGCTGGAGCTTGGAGCCTGCATCGGTGTGGGCAGGCGCATAGATGTTCAGGTACAGGCAGTCTTCTGACACGCCGATATTGGAGTAATGCACCTTGAGCATGTGTTGATCTAAGCGCAGCCACTCTGAGTTCTGGAGGCACCTTGGAGAAGGAGAGGAGAAAACCCTCAGAAAAAGTTATCAACAAACTTGCCTGGGAAGGGCCAGTTCTTCTGAGAGCAGGGAGGCCTGGTCGTCTCCTCTGCCTGAGCAGAAGAGGCAGCTACTGGTACAAAGTCCAATCATGCCCAAACCCCCATGGTTTCCAAAACAGATAAGCAAGCAAATTATACTTCTCTTTGATCTGGTTCTTGGCTAAGAAAGCACATGGTGTAGAATAATTGCGCCATTATCCCCCACCACCCTCCCATGCTTACACCACCCTCTATACCACCACCATAATATAGATACACATAACAAACCAAGCTGGCCCAACAATTCCCCAAACCGCAGAGGGCAGGACACAGTCGAATAACGAGGGCTTTGCCCCTGTGGCTCCCTCTTCTGTCCCCAGAAGAACAAAGGAACATTTCCAGGCCTCTGTACTTGGAACCAACCGGGATAGACTCCCGCACCCAGGCTTTGCTCAAGCCGGGCCCTCTGCCTGGACTGCTCTCTCCCCATATCTGCGTGCTCACATTCTTCCCTTTGTTTCAGATTCACTCCAACTTGCCACCTCCTCACAGAGGCCTTCTGAGATTTCTCCAGTTCTACCATATCTCTTCTTTGGAAACACCCACCTACTTTATGTTGTTTCCCAGAACTTGTCCTAAGCTTGTGCATGTGCATTATCATCATCCCCAGCTCAGCTGTGAGCACCTGAAAGCCTACGACTCTGTTTTAGTCACCTCTGTACCTCAGAGCACCAGCACAGAGCATGATACACCGGAAGATTAAGAGAGGCTGTAATGTGAATGCTTCTACCATACTGTGTGCACAATCAATGCTAGTTGTTTTCGTAATAGAATAGTGTGCAATATCACTGCACGTCTTCTCCTGACAGGTGTTCATGCCTCCTTGCCCCTTTTGTATGTTGTTGATCAGGCCTCAGTGCTTTCAGAGAAGCCATCTCTGACCTCCCATCAAAGCTGGGCCAGGTGGGTCTTTGTTTCCCCTCAGCATCCTTCCCTGACACCCAAATGGTTGCCCTTCCCATCTTATATTTTAACTGTCAATTGCTGTTTACATTCCTGCCACCATCACCCCTCTGCATGCTCCCTGAGGACAGCTGTGACTCATCCCCTGCCGTGTCCCCAGGCCTAATGGAGAGCCAGTTATCAAGTTGGTTCTCAACGAATATTAGTTGGGTGAATGAATGAATGCACACAACAAATGAGTTTCAGCTTGATGTCCTCAGTCCTTGGACCACATGGGGTCATCTTCTGTGGCTTAGGGAATATCCTGGCACCAAAATTTCTTCTGCCAGGAACCCATGTGGCCCAACCTGAGAGCTTGACAGAATCTAAAGACTTGGAAGATTCTAGGGGGATTTTCAAGTCTCACTGCCCACCCAGTAAGTCTCACCTCACCACTCCACAATTAACCTGGCAACTGGTTACCTACCCGAGCTTGAAAATCTGCAGTGACCAGGAGCTCCTTACCTCCCAGAGTCCCTGTGTCACAGAGACACATCCACATGTTCTTTCCACGGGTATTTATGGAGTTCACCATGGGCCAGGTATTGCATCAGGCACAGTTTTGACAGCTGGAGCTGACACCCTTCTAGTGTGGTTCTTCTCAATAAAGCCCCACCCAGTCTGACCATAAAGGCCAGGCTTGGGTGACAGGTCACAAGAAGATACCTAGACAGTCCCTTCTGATCAAACGACTCAGTAAACCCATCTCAGCACTTTCAGAAAACCTGGCTGGTGATCAGAGTCTCTAGAGAGAGTTCAGATAATAGTTTCCCAGGCTCAGCTCGGGATACTCTGATTCAGAAAGTTCAGAAGGGAGCTTGGAGAATCGGCATATCTTTAAAGATGCCTCCAGCGTCCTGGCCATCAGTCGGTTTAGGAGTCAGGGGATTATCGAACCACTGGCCCGAGTCTCAAGCCCTCTCTTTCCCTCCTCCCCCATCCACGCCAATCCCTCTTCTTTCTCACTGGGCTGCATGACCTGCATTCTTGCCACTCCCAGAGTCACAAGCCACCCGTGGGCCCAAACCTGGTCTTACAAATTAGGGTAGGAGGTAGCTTCTCGCAAGTTATCCCAGGGCGATGCAGGCTGAGGGTTCATAAATCGCAGGGGTCCCAGCGGGGGAGCAGCAAAGGGGACTCCGAGGAACACGTTCACAGGCACAGGGCTTCCCAGCACGGTGACTTGCTTGCCCTGAATCCATCCCAGCCTGGTGTTCCTCTGTGGCCCTTCAGCAGAAGGCCCTGGGGGAACACATGGAGGAATCAGGAGCAGGCTGGGGACAGGCAGGGTCACGGCCCACCCAGCCTGGAGCTCCCCAGTGGGGACATGCTTCCTTCACCCAGAGTCTGTGCAGCTGACGGTATCCAGGTTCCCTCTCCATGAATCCAGGTCCATGGTTTCTTCCAACATTGCTGTGGAAGTCACCCCCATGAGACCTCTGACTTAGTTTCTCCTAGGAGCCCAGCAGCACCTAGCCACCAAATCTCCCCCATTCACTCAGGAACCCATCTCCCTTCTGCTGAGAGCTCTTTCTTTCTACAGGATTGACACACACCGAACTCTGTAGATCCTGGGATGCCACAAACTCATCTTCCCAGGGGTTCCTACACTTCTGTCACTCCACACCCTCCGGCACCACTGCCGGCACTTCTGTGCAGCACCTGCATGATTACTGGCTTTTTATTTTTTTCTTAAAATTTAGTTGCAATAAATTCCTTTTAAAATTTTACCTAGAAGAATTGCAAGTAATGACAGTTATGGAATTGTGGTTGGTGAGTTAGGTATATGCTTTTGAATACACATGAATATTCATGGATGAAAATGTAAAATTCTCAAGCAGTTGCTTCCTGAAATCAACCCATCCACTTCCAGCAGCATGGCACTTTGGGAGACTGGGCATGCAGGAGTCTCAGTCACCACACAGAACGTGGAGGCTTGGGAAGGAAACTGCCCAGCTACTTACTTAGCAAGACCCGGGTGTCTTAGCACTGTTTCTAATGTCATTTCATTCCTGAAAGTCTTGTCGCTGCAGCCAGGAGTGCAGAAGCACAGGCTCTGCTCCTCACACCTCCAGAGTGCTCAGGATAGAGCCCCTCTAAACCCCTTGCAGCATTTGAGCATCCCAAGGGCAGAACCAGGGTCTTTTGTGTGCTACCCACCCCAAGAAGGGAGCTCTGGTCCTAGGTTCTCGGCAACACCAGAACATTGATGCCATCAAAGTACTACATAGCTCTCCACGGACCCTCAGAGACCTCTAAAAAAATAACCTTATTTCTACCACTGGAAAATCCTCGCCCACCCCATCTTCTGAGAGCCCTCATCTCCCATTGGATATCTTACCCTTGGTGGGGGCTGCAAGGACCCAGATAGCCCAAAATAGGATCTGGCCTGGGTGCACCCAATTCCCGCTCATTTGGCTGCCTGCCTGAACTCCGTGAACATCGACGGCTGCTGCTGGCCTCAGAGAACTTCGTTCGGGAGCCAGAAAGAGCTTCTTGTTAACCAGTAAATGCTGAATAAGCAGGCAGAGGCAGCTGAGTTACTGAAGAACAGCATCAGAACAATATTCTCAAAGGAACTGACCAAGCAAGACTTTCCTGTTCTGATTTACATAAGAAGCTGATGATTAACTCTTGAACTGGAGAAAGATAATTTGATAGGCTTTGGACTTCAGGGATGGGGGAAATAGAAAAGACATTCCAGACCAGGCAAGACATTTTAGGATTACAAGTTCCAGAGACCCAAGGATGAATGAGGTTTCCAGACTTGGCTGTGGGACACAGGGCAGGCTGGTGAAGCTGAGATGTTTCTGAGAAGAGGAAGAAGGTTGCTGCTGGGACAAGCGAGTGACTCTGAAGGCACAAACACTGCCAGCTCAGACTGGCAGCCCGGCTGGCCCTGCCAACAAGAGTCTTCAATGGCCATTTGGTCTACAGCCTCCTTGGCAACCTTGAGGCCTCTTAGATTATATTATTTCCCCTGTGGCCTTTCATAGTTGCCACCAAAAAGATTCTCCCTGGCCTTCAAATCTGTCCTTCATCTGACCAGAAATATTATCAATTCTGTACACCACTGCTCACTCAACTGTTTTAAAACACTTCACACAAACTATCTTGTTGCCAACACCACCACCCCCAGTGTGGATGTCTTTCTTCTCCAGCTTCTTCTTTAAAATCCAATTTAACTGCCACCTCTTCCAAGAACCTTCCCCTGATTCTCCTGAACTTCTGAGTGCTTTGCTTTTCCAACCTCTCTTTTTCTCTAATAAATTGTAGCCATGACTCTCTTCCTCTTTGGACTACACCTAGGACTTTTCCAGGTACATATTCATCCCAGTGTCTTACATGTGCCCTGTGGCTTCCCAAAGCTCAGCTCTAGACCTTCTGTCTTCACAATTTGTACCATTCCCACTACCAAATTCACTATCAGTTAACTTGATTTTTTTTTCTTTAAATGGACATTTTTTAAAAGCTGTTATTAAAGAAAATTGTATCTACCTAGTGCAATAAGGACAGTGTTTTGGGAAGAGCAAGCCAATATATCTTGTATTTCTGTACCACAAAACCATTCCCTTACCTCTAGCAATCATTACAACGAAGGGGAGGTATATGGTGGAGAAGATCCCCAAAATAGGACAAACAGGAAAATCCGGCCTTTCTGTACAGTGGATTTTGGAAAGGAGAAGGGAAGAGAGGTAGGGAAAGCACATGTGATGCAAAGTACCCTGACTCCCCATCTTAGACATAAGTCCTAAAGGGGCACAACAATGGGGGAAAGTGATGGGGTGCAGTGACGGGCTGAAATGTGTGCCAAGGATGAAATGTGTGCTAAGCAGTGAAGGGTTCTCCAGGAGGATACTGACAGAAGGGTTCCACATCTCAACCAACCTGGGGCAGCCACAGCAGAGCAGAAGTGGTTGGGCCAAGAGAGATCTCAGAGAGTGCTCCCACTTCCCTCGATCCCCAATTCCTTGAAATTGATCCAGACATCACTGTGTCGCTTTGAAGAAAACTCAGAGGTGACTACCAACCTGGCTGGGAGCTAGGGGAGGAGGAGGAGGGCAGGGGACTACAGATGCGCTTCATGGACTCAAGAACAGAGTGAAACCACAGCCTAGCCTGTGCTGGAGCACAGTGCTGAGCACCGGGCATGGTGAGGTGGGGCACTGAGCCAGCCAGGGAGGGTCAGTGGGCTTTGATCAAGATGAGAGGACAGACCATGAGCTTACCACATGAGAATTCATCCTCCTCCCAGGAGCCTGGGCAGCAGGACGTTGCTGTTGAGACCACAACAATGCAAGAACTTCTGCAAGTGGGTCCAAGCTCCCTCTGCCCTCTCACTCATGTGGTCCTATTAGCATCCCTTGACTTACACAGCCTGACACCATCTTGGCAAAGAGTGAGGGTGGGTGGGGTGGGGAGCAAATCTGAGAGGCTATGGATTTATTTGAAGTGATTATGCTATGTAAAGAGATTGCTTAAATTACTGAATAGGACTTTACCAGATTGAGTTAGAGGTACAACAAAGCAATCAACATAATCAGATTCACAGATAACCTAGGTGTCAGACTAACAGACTGGGATTTCTTCAAGCCTCGGACACACGTTATGAGTTAGGGGCTCAGTCTCATTTCACAGACAAGACAGCCGTTTTTGGGAAAGTTTAAATAAATCACCTGAGGTCACAGAGTGAGCAATAATTTGAGGGAAAATCCCTTGTATTTGTAGAGGAGAAACCCTAGTATTCAATTACCAGAGTGGTCATTGTAATTACTTGTTTAATAGGAAACTCAGCTAAGGCATTAAATGCCAAAAGATTCATATAAATATTTTATTTTAATTGAAACCATAAAATGTATATTCCCTCACCAACAGTTTGATATGCAGCCTTATGTTTGCAGAGTTGGTCTGCCGACTCGAGTTCCAATGTGGATTATCTTGCATAAACCACCCGCAAAATTCGCTGTTCTCAAATTGCAGTTTCGGTTTCTTTACAGTGGGTGCAAATTTAAGGATGCCTGCAAAACCGCCTGATTTTAGTACATTTGGAATTTTTTTACTTTTCCTGTAAATATTTTACTTCTTTCTTGTCCACACAAAATTTGACAGCAATATATATATATCTGTCCCTCTCTCTCTCTCTCTATATATATATGTATATCTGTATAGTATATATATACATACACACACACATATGGATTTTTGGTTTGTTTTGTTTTGAGATGGAGTTTCACTCTTGTTGCCCAGGCTGGAGTGCAATGGCGCAATCTAGGCTCACAGCAACCTCTGCCTCCCAGGTTCAAGCAATTCTCCTGCCTCAGCCCCCTGAGTAGCTGGGATTACAGGCATGTTCCACCATGTCTGGCCAAATTTGTATTTTTAGTAGAGACGGGGTTTCTCTATGTTGGTCAGACTGGTCTCAACCTCCTGACCTCAGGTGATCCACCTGCCTTGTCTTCCCAAAGTGCTGGGATTACAGGCATGAGCCACTGTGCCCGGTGACAGCAATATATTTTTTTGAGACAAGGTCTCACTCTGCTGTGCAGGCTGGCAAGCACTGGGGTGATTATAGTTCATTGTAGCCCAAACTCCTGGTTACAAGCAATCGTCCTACCTCAGCCTCCCAAGGAGCTAGGACTACAGGCATGCGCCACCTCGCCCAGCTGCCCAGCTAATTATTATTATTTTTTTTAGAGATGAGGTCTAGCTATATTGCCCAGGATGGTCTTGAACTTCTGGGCTCAAGTGATCCTCTTGTTTTGACTTCCGAAAGTGCTAGGATTATAGGCGTGAATCACTATGCCTGGCCCGATGCAATATTTTTTAGCCATCTTTTATCAAGAATTTTTTTTCCAGACATAATTTGATTTTCTTTTTACACATACAGTTCATTTGTTCTCATGATATTTCATTGACTATGTAATTACAATAACAAGTGCAATTGACAAAACGGGTTTGGAAGCGAACAAAACCGATTCTTGTCAAGAAACTGATGAGAAGAGAAATGTACAGAGGTGTTGGAAAATGGCCCACTGGCTCAGTGGTCACTATTTCCTTGGCATAAGTTGGCAGGTGAATTGCAGCAATCAGTGACATGGTGTT